>NW_024070213.1:23403838-23542360 GCF_014754425.2 Oryx dammah
CTCCAGCCCTAGCCAGGAGGTGGGAGAGTGCCGCAACCACTGTGCCTGCAGACTTCGGCAAGGACGTGGGACGCTCTCACCACCATTCATCCCTGTCTGCTTAGCTAGGCAATTGGGAGGCTGTTGTATCCAAGCTCACCAACCTGTTCTAGCATGCTAGGTGGAGAGTGCAACAATCAGGTCCATCAGTGCCTCTGCCTTCGGGAGGGTTTTTGGGTGTTTTTTTTTTTTTTTTCCTGCTCTTATTTATTTATTTTTGGCTGTGCTGGATCTTGGTTGCTGTGCGAGCTTTTCTCTAGTTGAGGCGAGTGGGGGCTACTCTTTAATTGCAGTGCATGGGCTTCTCATTGCTGTGGCTTCTCTAGTGGTGGAGCACAGGCTCTAGGGCACACGGGCTTGGTAGTTGCGGCTCCCTGGCTCTAGAGCACAGGCGCAGTAGCTGTGGCACACAGGTTTATTTGCTCTGCAGCATGTGGGATCTTCCCAGACCAGGGATCAAACCCGCTTCCCTGGCACTGGCAAGCAGATTCTTTACCACCGAGCTACCAGGGAAGCCCAGGAGCTTTTCAATTGTCCCCTGACACTCCAGCTGATGCCTTTAGATTGACAATGAATCTCCTTCACGTATGGCCCTTTCCAAGCTACTGTTATTCTGCTTACTCTGGGGGTAAGACCACATGCAAAATCCTTTAATAGGGGAATTTCACATTCCTATAGTACTTTGGAATCCTTGGAGCTCAGCCCTGTTGGGACTCTAAGGCAGGAGTTTTGGGGGCTCATCTTTCTGGGGCAGACCCCAAGGGTTGGGGTGCCTTGGGTGGGGCACCAATCCCTTACTCCTCCTGGAGAAGCAGTAGGCTCATGAGAGCCCTGCTTGTCCGGTGTTGCTGCATACGATAAGGGGAGGTCTTTTGCAAGACCATGTCTCTACCTCTCCTACCTGCCTCAATGTATTCCTTCTATTTTGTGTTGTGGGAAGCATTTTGTCTAGTTTTCTGATCTTCTTCAGAGGGAAATGTTCCATACTTAGCTGTAGATTTAGTGTGTCCATGAGAGCCCATGAGTTCAGAATTTTTCTACTCTGTCATCCTGGACAATGCCTTAAACCTTTCTAGATTAAAATGGGGGATTTTATATTAATTTGTTTCCCTGAATAACCTCCTTTATTTTTATGAAGTCAGCTGGGACTCCTGGTGAACACAGAGCATGAGATTGGCTTGAATAAGTCTGGGTGTGCTGGGGTAAGCAAATCCTTTTGCAATATTGACCAAGGCACTGTGAAGGATTACTAATGCTCCTCCTATCCCCCCGCCCGCCCCCCATGCTGGAGGACAGTTTTGAGAGTGCCCTTGTAATAATCTTACTAGGCAATTATCCCTTAAGGATTTTGGCAAGAACAACAGGAATATACAGAAAGCCAAGATCTGCTTTAGTAATTCAGTAGTCATATTTTTTTTTTCTTCTTGAAGATGAATATCAATCTTCTATCCATATATTGAGCTATAACACGTTACATGGTTTGAGTTGCCTGGATTGTTGCCTCAGCCTTCTACACGTTCTGTTGGAAGCCTCTTTTGTCCACTGCTCAGGAGCCTGGCATTTTGTAATTTTAAAATGCAATCTATTAATGTCACTTTCACTTGTTACTTTAATGGTCTTGCATTGCCCTTCATTCCCTCCCTCTGGGCTTCTCTGAACTTTTTCTTGCCTACAGGCTTTTACATGTTCTATGTTCCATGTGGAACATTACATCACATTGCATCACATATCCCGATTGGTCTGCCTAATTTATACTTGCTTTTGTGTCTTAACATAAACTTTACTTTCTCTTGAGAGTTTTCTCATCATCCCCAAACTACTCTTCCCTATTATTACAGAAATCACACTTTAAGCATTGCTTTCTTTTATTTGTCTCTATTTTTTACAAGAAGGTAAAATTTGTTAGAATAGAGACCGTTTGTCCTGTTTTTCATCATAAACACTCTGTCTAGCACATTTTAATGGAAAATCGTAGATGAATAAATTATATCATGACTTGATCTATCAGTTCTGACTCAACAATTCTTAGTATATTTATCCATATTAGGAAGAACTTCCAGGTCCTGCTACTCTGAATACAAAACCAACATCACGATCCTAATTCACTCAATCTACCGTGGCATTCCTCCACCAAAGAAAAACAAGTCACCTAGCTTCTTTTCTGGGATCAACAGCGCCTTCACATGGCATAGAGTTCATGGCAAAGCTTAGTTCCACACCAGTTGAATGAATCCAATGTGACTGATCCCTTAATTAAACAATTCTTTGTAATATAAATAAAATTCTACATAGTTTTCATGTTTGCTGTTGAGAACAAAGCAGTTTAGTTAGAGAAATTATGAATTACACTGCTTCACTGGCTCCTATAAAAACCTCTTGGAGTAAGAAAGATGTCTTTTGTTTTCTCTCAGTTATATATATACTTCTGTATCTGTCTATTCTGGAAGGAAATCAACCCTGAATATTCATTGGAAGGACTGATGCTGAAGCTGAAATTCCAATACTTTGGCTGACTCGAAGAGCCAACTCACTGGAAAAGACCCCGATGCTGGGGAAGACTGAGGGCAGGAGGAGAATGGGGACAACGGAGGATGAGATGGTTGAATGGCATCTCCGACTCAATGGACATGAGTTTGAACAACCTCCAGGAGATGGAAGGACAGGGAAGCCTGGTGTGCTGCAGTCCATGGGTCGCAAAGAGTCAGACACAACTAAGCGACCAAACGACAATAATATATGCAAATATTAGCAAGCCAAACGTTTTAATACGAAATTCCTCCATGTCCTTCTCCCTCACTACTTTTGGGATCCAGGACTGTTAAGATTGGAGAGATTTGAAAGCAAAGATTTCAGGTAACAGTTGAATTTTGCATTTTATCAGAAATAGAAGGAAGAGTAGGAATGGTTCATTGTCTCAGTATCTTGCTGTCCTTAAATTTTGGAACAAAGAATCAAAGCATGGTCTAACTTGAAGAAAGGAGACCTCATTCCCCCTCAATACTAAAACAATTCAGCAAACAACAACAAAGATGAAAGCCAAGTGGTCTCAAAGGAAGGATCAGATCACAAGGACAGTAAAACAGACCACTATTCCCCTGGTCAGAATTCCTGATAGGGTAAAGCTAGTATTATCAAGAACAACAGAACCAGAAGAGGCAATAATACTCTGACAAAAATACTCTTTCAAAGGTAGATATGACAGGTGGTTGGTATAACCACCCTGTAAGTTTGTATTAGAGGTTAGTGTCCACATCATATCCGTGTAGGACACTTGGATGTTTGGTAAGAACTTCCCCCTTGTCTTTTTGCTGGTGATGTTTCCTGAAGAGGTTGCAAACCAGCTATTGAGGGCAATTCCAGCTATCAGATACAATTTTAGAGGTTTAGACAGTGGCTTTTGTTTTTTAAATCCATATTTCTCTCTTGAGAAGCTAGAGGATATGGAAATACTCCAGGACATGTCTGGGTGACAACATTCAGTAGGTGCTGAACAGCTGACTCCCTTTCACTGGACCCTGTCTTTGCTACAGTTGTTTTCACTTTGGTTTACTTTTACTGATCCCTTTTATTCACTTATATCACCTTCTTGTCTCCTTTAGGCATGCACATGTGCACACTCAGTCTCTTCAGTTGTGTGCAACTCTGTGGCTCCATGGACTGTAGCCGACCAGGCTCCTCTGTCCATGGGATTCTCCAGGCAGGAATACTGGAGTGGGTTGCCATGCCCTCCTTCAGGAGATCTTCCTAACCCAGGGATCGAACCCCACACCTCTAATGTCTCCTGCATTGGCAAGTGGTTCTTTACCATTAGCACCACCTAGGAAGCCCATTGCAGGCAGGAGCCCCCTGGGAAGCCCCCTGCTTTAGGCACAGGAGTTTGCAATTCCTACTCTACAAAGACTGTCCCTTCTCATCCATCTCTACTTGCTCAAATTCTAGTCGTCATTCATGGTTCATCTCAAATGTAAACTTTTTTCCTTTTCCCAACAATCGGATGCGAGTTATCCCTATTTTAAATACTCACAACATTTCTAACACTTCTTTTGTAGCCTATACAGTGTTCAGCAGTAATATTATTCTTATCTGTATTTTATGTAGCTTGTTAGTATAAGACCTATAAGCTTGTACATTCATTCACTCATTCATTCAGCAAAAGTTTATGTAAGTACATGTTGCCACACGCTAGGTAAAGTCCTGTGGATATTGCAAAGAATAAGAGAAATGGGTAAATCAACCATACTTCAACTAAAAAAATCATAAAAAAGAGAACTGGAGACAGGCTCTCAAGGAGAAACTGCTATCAGGATCTTTCTTGCTCATCTTTGCTTCCACTGCAGAGCCTCAGAAAGTGACTTGTACTTAATACTCAGTTGGCATTTGTAGAAGTGAATTTCTGGCAATCCTCTTAACATAGTTTATGACATAGTATTTTAAGTAAAAGTAATAGAGTTATATTTCTTCAAACAGCACTCTAAAAAACAGTTTTCATTAATATATGCTAATCACTAAACATTTCTTCATCCATTCCAGTTACTCTGAATCACCAAAGTTTCATCCGGAAATAGGACTCAAAGTACTGAGATGTCCCTCTAAATTTAGTTACCTGGGTAACTGCTGAAAGAGAGGCGACTGCTGCTGGTGTCTTTATCAACGATGTTGAAGTCCCAGTGTTTATATATCCTGAGCATGGCTGCATATGTGTACCAGCTTGAGTGAGCAAAAAAGATGTTCTCAAATCCAGGAAGAACCTATAGCCAGAATCACAGTGAAGTAAACAGATAACTGCCTGCAAATGTGGGAAATGTACATCTACTGAGGTGTTTATTGCTATATTTGGTAGTGGAAAATTAACCTTTAATGTACACAAGGCAGATTCCATCCTAGCTTCCAAAATGGAAGGTCCTGGAAGGTAGGGGTGGCAGGTTCATACGGCATGAGAAAAATGATGGGAGGAACAGAAGTGCTGTGTGCATGCTAAGTTGCTTCAGTCATGTCTGACTCTTTGTGACCCCGTGGACTGTAGCCTGCCAGGGTCCTCTGTCCACGGGATTCTCCAGGCAAGAATACTGGAGTGGGTTGCCATGCCCTCCTCCAGGGGATCTTGCTGCCTCAGGGATTGAACCTGCAATGGTTAGTGGGTTCTTTACCACCAGCATCCAAACAGAGGTAACATCACGTCCATCTAATTCCCTCTATCAGTTCCTTCCAGTTCTTAACTTCCATGACAGAGGAACCCATGAGGTGATATGTAACTACAGCAGGGGTGATGCGAGGCCATGTTTGGGTGACATATAGAAAGAATCTCCATGGACCAGAAGAAGGACAAAGAGGAGGGCTACCAAATGACTCACCTTAATAAGGGCAGAGCAATGTCCCATGTCCCATCTCTTAAAAAACTTCAGGCTGGAGTTTTTTGTGGGAGAAAGTGAGGGAATCAGATCCAGCAGGTCTCCAATAGCATTCAGGAACTGAACCTGGAACAGGGTTAAGGGCTGGGGAAGGACAAAGAGTACTTAACATTGACTTGTTACTATCATGTCACTTTCTGTTGGGAGGGTTCCCCTTGTTAGGTATCCACTAGAGCATTCCTTTGTGAAGAGTCCATCATGTAACAGATACCAAGACTTTTTTGTACTTTATAAAATAATTTTTATCACTTTATAGTTTACGAGACGTTTTGGCCTGTTATCCACAGATTCGAGGAATGGGTCCCGGGAAAGGAAAACAAACAGAGCACTCTGCTTGCATTTCTCTACCCCAGGTTTTTTCAGTCTTGGCACGAGTGATACATATGTACATGTGTGCATGCCCAGTCGTGTCTGACTCTGTGACCCCATGGACTGTAGCCTGCCAGGCTTCCCTGTCCATGGGACTTCCTGGGAAAGAACACTGGAGTGGGTTGCCATAAGATCTGTAGTGGAAATTCTTTTCACTCCTCTTCTCTGTTTGCTCAAACCTCAATCCTATCTCCAGCTTACCACTTGAATTGGTTTCTACCATAACTCTCTAGACTTTTAAAGATGCCTTGTGCTGTGCTAAGTTGCTTCAGTCATGTACAACTCTGCAACCCTATGGACTGTAGCCTACTAGGCTCCTCTGTCCATGGGGATTCTCCAGGCAAGAATACTGGAATGGGTTGCCATGCCCTCCTCCAGGGGATCTTTTAAAAATGCCTTACAAATACATTTTTTAAAACATAAATGACAGTATATGTTATGTGCTTCTTTTCACCTTGATTTTTTTTCCTCCTCATATCTTTTGGCATCTTGGGGACCTTTCCATATTAGATGTAAAAATCTTCCTCATTCTTTTAAATAGTATGTCAATGAATGGATACATTATAATGTTTTTAATCAGTATTTTATTGATGGACTTTTAGGTGGTTTCTAGTCTTTTACTATTAAAGACAATCTTCCAATAATCAGCCTTGGACACATGATTTTCTACGTGTGTGACTTTGTGTAGAACAGATTTCTAGAGATGATTTTGATTTTAATAGATATTTCCATATTATCTTCACAGGGCTTATTTCAACTATACTATTACAGCCTCAACAATGAATTAAACAATTGGCTTATTTTCAATTTGATAAGGAAAAAACAGTATCTGGTAGCTACATTTAATGTAGACCATTTTTAAAGTGTTTATTGAATTTGTTACAATATTGCTTCTGTTTTACCTGTTGTGTTTTTTGGCCATGAGGCATGTAGGATCTTAGTTCCCCAACCAGGGATCGAACTTCTCTGCACTGGAAGACGAAGTCTTAGCCACTAGACTGCCAGGCAAGTCCCCTCACTGTAGTTTCTCTTGCTAAGTCGCTTTAGTCGTGTCCGACTCTGTGAAGCCCCATAGACGGAAGCCCACCAGGCTCCCCCGTCACTGGGATTTTCCAGGCAAGAACATTGGAGTGGGTTGCCATTTCCTTCTCCAATGCATGAAAGTGAAAAATGAAAGTGAAGTCACTCTGTCGTGTCCGACTCTTAGTGACCCCATGGACTGCAGCCCTATTAGGCTCCTCCGTTCATGGGGTTTTGCAGGCAAGAGTACTGCAGTGGGTTGCCATTGCCTTCTCTGTAATTTATCTTGGCATTTATGAATACGGCTGAGTACATGTTTAAGAATCTTTGGATTTACTTTTTGTGAACTATTAACATGCTTTATTTTTCTACTAGGTTATCTTTTTTATCTACTTTTAAGAGCTCTTTAAGTCTGATATGAATTGCAAGATTTTTTTCAGTTTGTAATTAGCCTTTAAATTTTTTGCCTTCATTTTAAAAATCAAGAATGACATCATACCTATGAAAGAATGAAGATGTATATGCATATTTTAAGAAAAAATAATAAAAATTAACTCCTATGTACCTGCATCCCAGTTAAAAAATAGACTATTTTAAATAGAATTAGCTGTACCTTAGAAAGTCACCAATCTCATTTCCGTTCCCCACCAGCAGTAACCACTCTGCTAAATTTCATGTTGTTCATTACTTGTTTTCCTATCATTTTATCATCTATGTATAAATCTCTAGGCAATATATTTTAAAAACTTTGCTGGTTTAGAATATGGATAAATAGAATCATATCATGTGTATTCTCTTGCTCAAAATTATTTTTTGACATTGATCAATGTCGATAGTGTGGAAATGGTTCGTTCATTTTCATTCCTGTATGGTATCGCATTACATGAACATATGGTATCACAATATACTTAGGATAAACATTTGAGATGTTTACAGTTCACAGTAAACAATGGTGCTGTGAACTTTTACGTATGTGGACCCCATGTTCAAAACTGTATCTAATCTCTGAGTGGATCTGCCAGGTTGTAGAATATGTATTAACCTCAAATGTTTCAAGTAACATCCAATCCTTTTCCAAAGTGGTTGTAAGAGTTTACTTACACCAGTGGTGGTTTGGATTTCCCAATTCTGGTGTGTAATAGGATTTCATTGTGGCTTTATGATGCATTTTCTTGAAATTGTGCATTTTCTCGCATGTTTATTGGTCATTTGTGCTTCCTCTTCTGTGAAGTTTCTGTTGACATTTTGTGCCCATTACCATTTTCCTACTGGGTATGTTCTTTTTAAAAATTTGTTGACATTCTTTATGTATTTTAGATACAAATCCTTTGTCAGTTAAATGTATTGAAAATATCTTCCCTTGGTTTGTAGCTTATTTTTTCACTCTCTATATTTTTTTTTATGAAAAGAAATTCTTATTTTAGTCAAATTTCCCAATCTTTTTCTTCATGGCTAGTGCTTCTATGTCTTGTTTAAGATAGACCATATTCTCCTAGGGAAGATGAAATGCTGCTGGGTCAAGGCTGTTGTCATTACTTCTACGCTTTTTCAAGGGACAAAGAGAGGAGATTTTTTTTTTTTAAGGAAGCTAAAAGTAATGATTTCCTACCTATATGTTAATTAAAAAATACACAGCATGTTCACTTCATTAACTTTTCTTGTGCTGAAAATCTTGTTATCTAATATACTTCTTTGCTTTATCTTTATCTATCAAACTCTATCAGATTTCAAAATAGCAATATCAATATTTTTACTAAAGTAAGATTACAAGTCAAGGCTGTCTATTTTTGTTTTGGTGATTTTCTTATCCTTAGCATCTATTCCACTGAGGATGCACTGTTTTTTGAGGATAACTGTTTTTTGCTCATTTGTTTTGCCATGCTGTATGGCATGTGGGATCCTAGTTTCCTGACCGAGGCTCGAACTCATGCCCCCTGCACCGGAAGTGTGGAGTCCCAACCACTGGACCACCAGGGAAGTTCAATAACTCTGTTTTGATGTTGTCTAACTATTGCCCATATGGTTATACCATGAACTTGATGTACCATTAAGTATATTTGTGTGCATTTGTTTTCAGGTCTTAGGAATCACTTTGCTTTCAAAAATTTTGTTAAGTATGAACAGCATTTACATGGTTTCAAAGTCAAATGTAAAAAAACAAGTTATATCCAGAGAAATGTAGCTTTCATTTCTGCTCCCTCCCTTCTCCTTTCATTTATCTTTTAGTTATTGGTTTACACTTTCATTGCTGTTTCTCCTTGAAAATATGAGTAAATCTATCATCTATCTTTCTATCACCTATTATCTATCTATCATGTATCTATCAATCATCTATTATCTATCCAGCTCAATTTCTTATGCAGAAGGCAGCACACGATATACACTGGTCTTTACTTTTTACACTTAATAACAGATTCTGGAGGTCAGTCCATGGCAGTCAGTCCATAGGGAGATACACCTCACTCCTGGTTACAGCCACATCATTTGTACAGCCAGTCTTCCATGTCTTTGGCTGTTTTCAGTCTTTTCACTACTGTAAATAATCTGCAATGAATAGGTTTACATTGCTGCCAGTGAACCTTTGCGATAATCCTGGAAATCTTGCGTCAGAGGATAAATGAGTATGTGATTTTGGTACTGGGTGCCAACTGTCTATAGCAGATATGCCATTTTGTATTCTCACCAGTCTTTTAGGAAAATGTCTTTTCGCCCCTATTACCTGTTAACACAGTACGCTCTCACACTTTGGAATTTTTGCCAAATTGATAAGTAAGAAAATATTTCTCAGTATGGCTTTCCTGGTGGCTTGGTGGTAAAGAATCCACCTGTGAATGCAGGAGACGTGGGTTCGAACTCTGGGTCGGGAAGATCCCCTGGAGAAGGAAATGGCAATGCGCTCCAATATTCTTGCCTGGAAAGTCCCATGGACAGAGGAGTCTGGTGGACTACAGTCCATGGGTTCACAAAGGGATTGGACACAACTTAGTGACTAAACAACAAGCATTTCTCAGTATGGTTTTAATTTGTATTTCTAATTTATGCACACATAAGGCCGAGCTCATGTGATTAAGAATACTTTTCGCACCTATTTTCTATAAACTGTCATTTTATATATTTTGTCCCATGTGCACACACATGCGCTGTGTGGGTGGTATATATATTACCCCCAGGAAATAAGATCTTCCTAATTTTTGGAAGTATATTAAACAGTACCTTTCTATCCTCAATGATTCAGTAAACTTTTCAGAAAAAATTATGATGTGTGGGCCTGGGTTTTGTGTGTGTTTGTGTGTGTGTATCTGTGTGTGTATGTGTGTGCACATGCTACGGAAGATGGAAAGCATAGTACTTGTACACTTTTAAAAACTTATACATTTTTCTTTATCATATTGCCTAAAACTCTAGCTTTAGCAGGTTAATCAAATAGCCAGTACATTCATATCAGACTTTAACCTGACCCAGGGCACATGAACGAGACTGAGAGGATACAGAAACAAGCCGGTTTATTTGTGTGTTAAGCTTGGATTTTGTGTCAGATGAGTCAGGTTCTAGTAATGAGATAGATAAGACGGTACTTCTAGGCAAGAAATTTACTCTTTAGTCCTAATTTGATCTTCTCTTTAATTGGAATGTAATTTTAAAGACCATTTTCAGTATTCTTGCCATACCATATAAATCCTGAGTAGCTTTCTAGAAATCTTACCTTTGTTCCTTCTAATATAGCTCTCTTTGTTGCCCCTACAAACAGCCCATCCAATTGTGCCATAACATAGCCTGCGTGTTTCCAAAATGGGTCATTCTTGTAATATTTGATGTTCTCCCGGGTCCACTGATCTTGCTTCCTGGAAGACAAATTAGATTTGTACTAGTGGTCTCTACGGTTGTTCATCTAAAGCTGAATTAAAACCAAGCACTTAAAGATTATATATTCACATTCCTATGCTAGTATAGGGCTTCCCTGGTGTCTCAGATGATAAAGAATCTGCTTGCAATGTGGGAGACCTGGGTTTGATCCGTGGGTTGGGAAGATCCCCTGGAAGAGCGCATGGCAACCCACTCCAGTATTCTTGCCTGGAGAATCCCCATGAACGGAGGAACCTGATGGGCTACAGTCCATGGGGCCCCAAAGAATCAGATATGACTGAGTGAATAAGCACACACAAAAGCTAGTATAATTTAAATTCTGGCTCTTGTAACATTCCAGTCATTTTGAAAAGATATCAGAGCAAATCCTAAATGATTTTTTATTTCCCCCAAGGACTATGAAAGTGAACATGTTAGTTGGTCAGTCCTGTCCAAGTCTCTATGACCCCATGGACTGCAGCCTGCCAGGCTTCTCTGTCCGTGGAATTCTCTAGGCAAGAATACTAAAGTAGATAGCCATTCCCTTTTCCAGGGGATCTTCCTGACCCAGGGATTGAACCCAGGTCTCCCGCACTGCAGATTCTTTCCTATCTGAGTCCCCAGGGAAGCCCCAAGGACTGTGACTCTTTCTTTATAACTCTGCACGCTTTACCTGGAACTATCTAGAAACACAGATGTGATATTCATTTATTTATTTATCTGTGATATTGAGACCTAAGAAAGCTGAGGACAGACTATTCAAATGCATCTCATATAACATGATAATGTTTTCACTAAATCCATAAGGACAAGTTGAGTAACTTACTTTTGTAGATACAAGGGGTAAAGTAAAATAGGAAAAAATAAAAGCTCTTAAGGACATAGTGGTTTGTATTGCTTATATGTCTCTCAGATCATTTTCATAGTGTATGGTTTGTTCTATTCCAGTTTTTGCCAATAACTGCCTCAACGACTGTCCTGCAAAAGTGTCTTTTTGTTGCTGTTTTATACTCCTTTCATTCTCTCTCATGTTTTAATTGTCTGCACTTTATGCAACATGCATTGGCATAACTTTGTATACTAAAAGCAGTTTCTGACTTGTTCAGGCTATCTCCAGATCAATTTAAAAACACAGTATCACTGCTTCATGAGATCTAGCCTAGATGCTCTGAAGGACCTTCACATCCGACAAACAGGTTGCTAGGTATATATTTTAGAGGGCCAAACCAAGAGTTCTTCTATTCTCAAATTAGTCTCAGTCTGTCATTCCCACAAATGTAAAACAAATCCTGGACATTGAGAATTATTAGCCTCCAGAAAGGCTAATAAAATAAAAATATTTTCAAAGGATGTTAGGAATTATAACTTAAGATTTGCACTAACTCCCCAACTAGGATGAGTCACCAGGTCCATGAAAAGGAAGCACCTGAGAGAGGGAGGAGGGGGATTTCTGAAGGAGAGGAGCCCCTAGGTGGAAGGGATCCAGGGGTTTGGTTTTGCCTGTCTTGTACTGTGAGGTTTCCTCTAGCTGTGTTGCAGCTGACAATGTGATACATTAACCTAACCTCTGAAAGGGCACAAATCAGAAGGCATTTGTCTGCAACCAGTTTTTATGCTATTACCCAAAGGTGCTACACTTAACTCTAAGAACCACTCCAGAGTCCTGCCTTAGAGATGGAAAAGAAACTGATGAAGGAAAAATGGCTGTTTGAAATGACAGACTCAATCCCTGAAGCCTCAGTAGCGATGAGAAGAGGAATACCAATCATACGTACATTAAAAAGTCCTGCACTTTATTCAACATGGAGTGTTCCTTAATCAGCTGTGGGTAGAGGTTTGTGAAGTGGTCATCCATGTGTCTGAAACGAGAGATGAAAATCATTACATTTTGATTTTTCTTCTGGGATTATCCCATCACAGTAAATTACTTGATATTTTGGCCAAGTGGGATGTTCCCTATTGCAAACCTTGCCTATCTTTTTTAATAAATCAAACACACAATTTAAAATTGGAAATAGTTTCAATGTATAGAAAAGCATAGACTATAACAAATACCCAAGTATCCACTAGTCAACTATATTAAATCATTCGTTATATTTTACTATATTTTTTTACTATTTTTAAAAAAGATATAAAACATAAGAGTTGAAGTGCTGACATTAATTGTCCTCCCTTCACCCTAGAGGCAACTGCAATCTTGAATCAGTATTTATTATTCTCATACATATTTTAATAACATATATATTTAAATATTTAATCATAAATAATGTAGAGCAATGCACCCAAGTACTGCATTTCGGAGTCTTTTGTTGACTATGAAGCCTACTCCATTTTTTCTAAGGGATTCTTGCCCATAGTAGTAGATATAATGGTCACCTGAATTAAATTCACCCATTCTAGTCCATTTTAGTTCACTGATTCCTAAAATGTCAATGTTCACTCTTGCCATCTACTATTTGACCACTTCCAATTCACCTTGATTCACAGACCTAACATTCCAGGATCCTATGCAATATTGTTTTTTACAGCATTGGACTTTACTTCCATCACCAGTCACATCCACAACTGAGCATTGTTTTTGCTTTGGCTCCATCTTTTCATTCTTCCCGGAGCTATTTCTCCCCTCTTCTCCAGTAGCATATTGGGCACCTACTGACTTGGGGAGTTCCTCTTTCAGTGTCACATCTTTTTGTTCTCAAGGCAAGAATACTGGAGTGGTTTACCATTCACTTCTCCCTTCTCCAGTGGACCATGTCTTGTCAGAACTCTCCAGCATGACCTGTCCGTCTTGGGTGGCCCTACATGGCATGGATCATAGTTTCATTGAGTTAGACAAGGCTGTGATCCATGTGATCAGTTTGGTTAGTTTTCTATGACTGTGGTTTGCCTTCTATCTGCCTCTGATAAGGTTAAGAGGCTTATGGAAGCTCTGAAGAGAGACTGACTGTGGGGTTCCAAAGAATAGCAAAGAGAGATAAAAAAGCCTTCCTAACTAATGGTGTGATCACTCACCTAGAGCCAGACATCCTGGAATGTGAAGTCAAGTGGACCTTAGAAAGCATCACTATGAACAAAGCTAGTGGAGGTGATGGAATTCCAGCTGAGCTATTTCAAATCCTGAAAGATGATGCTGTGAAACTGCTGCACTCAATATGCCAGCAGATTTGGAAAACTCAGCAGTGGCCATAGGACTGGAAAAGGTCAGTTTTCATTCCAATTCCAAAGAAAGGCAATGCCAAAGAATGCTCAAACTACCGCACAATTGCACTCATCTCACCCACTAGTAAAGTAATGCTCAAAATTCTGCAAGTCAGGCTTCAGCAGTACGTGAACCGTGAACATCCAGATGTTCAAGCTGGTTTTAGAAAAAGCAGAGGAACCAGAAGTCAAATTGCCAACATCTGTTGGATCATCAAAAAAGCAAGAGAATTCCAGAAAAACATCTATTTCTGCTTTATTGACTATGCCAAAGCCTTTGACTGTGTGGACCAGAATAAACTGTGGAAAATTCTGAAAGAGATGGGAATACCAATCACCTGACCAGTCTCTTGAGAAACCTATATGCAGGTCAGGAAGCAACAGTTAGAACTGGACATGGAACAACAGACTGGTTCCAAATAGGAAAAGGAGTATGTCAAGGCTGTATATTGTCACCCTGCTTATTTAACTCCTATGCAGAGTACATCATGAGAAACGCTGGGCTGGAAGAAGCACAAGCTGGAATCAAGATTGCTGGGAGAAATATCAATAACCTCTGATATACAGATAACACCACCCTTATGGCAGAAAGTGAAGAGGAACTAAAAAGCCTCTTGATGAAAGTGAAAGAGGAGAGCGAAAAAGTTGGCTTAAAACTCAGCATTCAGAAAACTAAGATCATGGCATTTGGTCCCATCACTTCATGGCAGATAGATGGGGAAACAGTGGAAACAGTGTCAGACGTTATTTCTGGGGGCTCCAAAATCACTGCAGATGGTGACTGCAGCCATGAAATTAAAGACATTTACTCCTTGGAAGGAAAGTTATGATCAACCTAGATAGCATGTTGAAAAGCAGAGATATTACTTTGCCAACAAAGGTCCGTCTAGTCAAGGCTATGGCTTTTCCAGTAGTCATGTATGGATGTGAGAGTTGGACTATAAAGAAAGCTGTGTGCCAAAGAATTGATGCTTTTGAACTGTGGTGTTGGAGAAGACTCTTGAGAGTCTCTTGGACTGCAAGGAGATCCCACCAGTCCATCCTAAAGTTGATCAGTCCTGGGTGTTCATTGGAGGGACTGATGCTGAAGCTGAAATTCCAATATTTTGGCCACCTCATGCGAAGAGAGTTGACTCATTGGAAAAGACCCTGATGCTGGGAGGGATTGGGGGCAGGAGGAGAAGGGGACGACAGAGGATGAGATGGCTGGATGGCATCACTGACTCGATGGACATGAGTTTGAGTGAACTCCAGGAGATGGTGATGGACAGGGAGGCCTGGCATGCTGCAATTCATGGGGTTGCAAAGAGTCGGACATGACTGAGCGCCTGAACTGAACTGAACTGATCAATGCAAAGAAACAGAGTAAAACAACAGAATGGGAAAGACTAGAGATCTCTTCAAAAAAATTAGAGCTACCAAAGGAACATTTGATGCAAAGATAGGCACAATAAAGAACAGAAATGGTATGGCCCTAACAGAAGCAGAAGATATTAAGAAGAGGTGGCAAGAATACACAGAAGAACTATACAAAAAAGATCTGCATGACCCAGATAACCACAATGGTGTGATCACTCACCTAGAGCCAGACATCCTGGAATGCAAAGTCAAGTAGGCCTTAGGAAGCATTACTATAAACAAAGCTGGTGGAGGTGATGGAATTCAAGTTGAGCTATTTCAAATCCTGAAAGATAATGCTGTGAGAGTGCTGCAGTCAATATGCCAGCAAGTTTGGAAAACTCGGCAGTGGCCACAGGACTGAAAAAGGTCAGTTTTCATTCCAAACCCAAAGGAAGGCAATGCCATATAATGCTCAAACTACCACACAATTGCACTCATCTCACATGCTAGTAAAGTAATGCTCAAAATTCTCCAAGCCAGGCTTCAACAGTACGTGAACCATCAACTTTCAGATGTTCAAGCTGGATTTAGTAAAGGCAGAGGAACCAGTGATCAAATCGCCAAGATCTGTTGGATTATCAAAAAAGCAAGAGAGTTCCAAAAAAACATCTACTTTTACTTTATTGACTACATGAAAGCCTTTGACTGTGTGGATCACAACAAACTGTGGGAAATTCTTAGAGATGGGTATACCAGACCACCTGACCTGCCTCCTGAGAAATCTGTATGCAGGTCAAGAAGCAACAGTTAGAACTGGACATGAAACAATGGACTGGTTTCAAATTGGGAAAGGAGTACGTTAAGGCTGTATATTGTCACCCTGCTTATTTAACTTATATGCATAGTACATCATGCGAAATGCTAGGCTGGATGAAGCACAAGCTGGAATCAAGATTTCAGGGAGAAATATCAATAACCTCAGATATGCAGATGACACCACCCTTATGGCAGAAAGCGAAGAGGAACTAAAGAGCCTCTTGGTAAAAGTGAAAGAGGAGAATGAAAAAGCTGGTTTAAAACTCAACATTCAAAAAACTAAGATCATGGCATCTGGTCCCATTACTTCATGGCAAATAGATGGGGAAACAATGGAAACATTGAAGGACTTTATTTGGGGGGGCTCCAAAATCACTGCAGATGGTAACTGCAGCCATGAAATTAAAAGGTGCTTGCTCCTTGGAAGAAATGCTATGTCAAACCTAAACATTATATTAAAAAGCAGAGACATTACGTGGCTGACAAAGGTCCGTCTAGTCAAAGCTATGGTTTTTCCAGTAGTCATGTATGGATGTGAGAGTTGGACCATAAAGAAAGCTGAATGCCAAAGAATTGATGCTTTTGAACTGTGTTGTTGGAGAAGACTCTTGCGAGTCCCTTGGACTGCAAGGAAATCAAACCAGTGAATTGTAAAGGAAATCAGTCCTGAATATTCATTGGAAGGACTGATGCTGAAGCTGAAGCTCCAATATCTTGGCCACCTGATGCGAAGAACTGACTCACTGGAAAAGACCTTGATGCTGGGAAAGATTGAAGGCAGGAGGAGAAGGGGACGACAGAGGATGAGCTGGCTGGATGGCATTCCAACTTGCTGGACATGAGTTTGAGCAAGCTCTGGGAGTTGGTGATGGACAGGGAATGGCCTGGTATGCTGCAATTCATGGGGCTGCAAAGAGTTGGACATGACTGAGCGACTGAACTAAACTGAATGTATAGCATTATTTATCATGTTTCAGCACATATATAAACAAGTAAATAATATCATACTATCTACCACTCTAACTTGTTTGTTTCCACATGACATTTTTAAATTCTTTTGCATTTAGTATCATAATATTTAATATAAATCTATAGTATTAAATTATATTAATATAATTTATTCTGTAAGTGGTCTAAATGACATGGTCAGTTCTTTTTTTAAATGTTTTAGTTGGAGGATAATTGCTTTACAATATTGTGTGTGTTTCTGCCATATCTCAGCATGAATTAGTGATAGGTATACACACATCCCCTCCCTCTTGAAACTCCTTCACACCTCCCACCCCTCCATATGACATTTTAAAAGAATTATCTATGTTATTATCAGCTTAAATTTATTCTTTTCATGTGCTGATGGTATTCCATGCTATGACTATGTAAAAATTCATTTATGTAGGCCTGTGATAAACATTTAACTGTTTTTTTATTTTTCACTATTATAATACAACTTCAAACATTCTTGTAAATATCTCTTTTTACACACTTGTTTTTCTAGGATATATATATATATATACACACACACACATATATATATATACACACACACACACACACACATATATATATATATACACACACACACACACATAGAAATGCTGGGGTGAATATTCTATATACCTAGAGTTATGCTGCTGCTGCTGCTAAGTCTCTTCAGTCGTGTCTGACTCTTTGCAGCCCCATAGACACCAGGCTCCCCCGTCCCTGGGACTCTCCAGGCAAGAACACTGGAGTGGGTTGCCATTTCCTTCTCCAATGCATGAAAGTGAACAGTGAAAGTGAAGTTGCTCTGTTGTGTCCGACTCTTCGCGACCCCATGGACTGCAGCCTACCAGGCTCCTCCATCCATGGGATTTTCCAGGCAAGAGTACTGGAGTAGGGTGCCACTGCCTTCTCCGATATAGATATTGCCAAATTGTTTTTCACAGCGATTGTACCAAATTACATTCTTCTGAACAACATGTTAGATTTCTCTTTGCTCCATAGCCTCACCAATACTTGGCATAGTCAGACTTTCAAATTTTCAACAATTTTATGTATTTGAAATGATATGTTGTTTTAATTTCCATTCCCCTCAGGATTATTGGCTATTTGAGTTTCTTTAAAACTTATTTAAAAAATTAAATGTCCCTCATATGATGTACAGTAAGCATTTTTGGTGAGCTATACTTGACGTATAACATTGTGTAATGATTTGATGCATTTATTTCAATATGATTACCACCATAGTATTAGTTAACACCTCTATCATGGTACATAATTATAATTTCATTTTTTGTGATGAGAACAATTAAGATCTAATCTCTTAGCAGCTCTGAAGTTTATAATCAGGATGGTTGACTACAACCACTATGCTGTGCCTTAGATCTCTAGGACTTATTTACCTACTGGTGGCACGTTAGTGTCCTTGACCAACATCTCCTCAATTGAACATTTTTTAATTAATGAAAATAATCCTTTTACATCTATTGTGATTTTAATATACTTGGATTCATTTTTATAATCTGTCCTGTTTTCCAATTACCATCCCTTTCTTCATCATTCTTTTATATTTTCCCTATTAGATAACATTTTATTATTCTTCTTTTAGTTTCTGCCAACTTAGAAGCCATAAAATGTACAACTGACTTTTGAACAACATGTGTTTGTACTACAAGGGTCCACTTACATGTGGGTTAAAAAAAAATACATACTCTTTAAATATGGAGGGCCAATTATAAGTCTACATGAGGTTTTTGATTGCATAGTGCTGGGTATGGGTGTACCAATGCCTCTAACCCCAGCATTGTTCAAGGGTCAGCTGTATGTCCATCCTGAGGGCAACCATCATTAAAAATTTCAAAAACATTCATAACTATGCATTTTATTATAAAATCTAAGTGAATTTTTGCTTGTTTTTGGCTGCACAAAGTGGCAAATGAGATCTTAGTTCCCTGACCAGGGAGCAACCTGTGCCCCCTGCAATGGAAGCAAAGTCAACCACCGGACTGCCAGGGAATTCCCATACAAAATCTAAATGAATTTTATATTTCTCTCTTCCTCCAAACATACACATCTTAGTGAGCTTTACCTACCCATTGACATCATCCATCATGTTATTGTTCGAAGATTTAGTTTTACCTTTTCAATGAAAAAAATTAAATTTTTTCAAAGTTTTACAATTAAATCTTACTAATTTCTTTCTTTCTTGTGTTAATGATTGTTCCTTATATCCCAAATATTCCCTCCTGCTATTCTTGTCAATGTGTGTCCTATAATATCAATAGGTTAATAGAAGTCTGGGCATGGTGAAATATTTTATTTATCTAAAAATATCCTTATTTTGCCCTTGCTCTTGGATAATTTAAATAGTTTTAAAACTCTAGTTATTTTTCCTTAGTACTTCTAAAATACTGGGCTTCCCTATAGCTCAGTCGATAAAGATAAAGTTATTCCCTTTATCCTCAGTTCTCTGTAGTTTCACCCTCGGGGTTGTAGCAATGTAACAGGCTGTGTCTTCTAACCAAGGACTCCTTTGTTTATTTGTTGTGTTTTGCTCCACTGGACTGCTGGGGAACTCTGAAAGTGTTTTATTTTTTTTCCCCTTTCTTTGTTTTGGCTGCACTGGGTGATTTGCAGGATCTCAGTTCCTTGAGCAGGAATTGAACTTGGGCCATGGCAGCGAAAGCCTGGAATCCTAACCACTAGGCCATAGGGAATTCCTTTCACGTCTTTTTCAATTTTGATCAATTCTCAACTACTACTCTGTTAACTCTTCCTTATCTGAAATTCCCTCCAGTTTTTCTTTTTCTGGGGCTTCTGATAGACATATGTTGGAGTTTCTTAATCAAATCTCTCTACTTAATAACAGCTCTCTCATTATTTTCACCCCTTTCTCTCTCTGGGCAGTGTACTATGTAAATCCCTCAATACCGGTGTTTGATTCAGAAATTATTTCTCTGACTTTATCTCGACCAAGGTTGGCCACTTATTGATATTTAAAAAAATTAATTTCCATTTATGATATTTCAAACAAGTTCTTATAAAATATCTACCTATCTTATCTTCCTCCTTGTTGCACTAATTTTTCAAGTTTTCCTTCATTTATAACTTAGAGTACCTTAAGCATATTTAAAGTGTTTGTTCCAAAGATAAGGGCCCAGTTAGAGGCGGAGGAGCTGTGGCTGCCTGAGCTGCGCACAGCAACTCACTCCTCCCCACTCCCCCACACTGGCATCGGCCTGCTAACTGGCAGGTGACAATGGTGAAAAAAACCACTCCCTATGATGTCTGGGGGTCAAACCCAATGCCACCCAAGAAGAACTGAAAAACGCTTACAGGAAACTGGCCTTGACGTACCACCCTTGATAAGAATCCAAATGAAGGTGAGAAGTTTAAACGGGTTTCTCAAGCTTATGAAGTGCTCTCTGATGCAAAGGAAAGGGAATCATATGACAAAGGAGGAGAACAGGCAATTAAAGAAGGTGGCGCAGGTGGTGGTTTTGGCTCCCCCGTGGACATCTTTGATATGTTTTTCAGAGGAGGAGACAGGATGCAGAGAGAGAGAGGGAGGTAAAAACGTTGTGCGTCAACTTACAGTAACCTTAGGAGAATTTATATAATGGTGCAACAAGAAAACTAGCTCCACAAAGGAATGTGATTTGTGACACATGTGAAGTCTGAAGTGGTAAGAAAGGAACGGCAGAATGCTGTCCCAGTTGCCAAAGTACTGGAATGCAAATAAGAATTCATCAAATAGGACCTAGAATGGTTCAGCAAATTCAGTCTGCCTGCATGGAGTACCAGGGCCATGGGGAGTGGATCAGTCCTAAAGATAGATGTAAAAGCTGCAACGGAAGGAAGATAGTTCAAGAAAAGAAAATTCTAGAAGTTCATATTGACAAAGGCGTGAAAGATGGCCAGAAGATAACATTCCATGGTGAAGGAGACCAAGAACCAGGACTGGAGCCAGGAGACATTATCATTGCTTTAGATCATAAAGACCATGCTGTTTTTACTCAACGAGGAGAAGACCTTTTCATGTGTACAGATATACAGTTGATTGAGGCATTGTGTGGCTTCCAGAAGCCAATATCTACTCTTGACAACTGAATCATAGTTATCATTTCTCATCCAGGTCAGATTGTTACGCATGGAGATATCAAGTGTGTGCTAAATGAAGGCATGCCAATTTATCATAGGCCATATGAAAAGGGTCACCTAATCATTGAATTGAAGGTAAACTTTCCTGAGAATGGCTTTCTCTCTACTGATAAACTCTCTTTGCTGGAAAAACTTCTGTCTGAGAGGAAAGAGGTAGAAGAGACTGATGAAATAGACCAGGTAGAATTAGTGGACTTTGATCCAAGTCAGGAACAATGGCACCATTACAATGGAGAAACATATGAGGATGATGAACATCATCCTAGGGGTGGTGTTCAGTGTCAGTCCTCTTAGTAGGGCCCTGAATAACACTCAGTGCTGGTGTTTTATTTGCAGTAGTGATTGAGTAAAGGACTATAATCATAACTGCTCACTACTTGCTTTTGTTTTAATATTCAACTATAGTGTTTTAAAAGTTAAATGAAGAATAAACTTGAATATAAAAGCTCTGACTTTGCCCTGTATGTATGATGACTTCAGTGTGCAAGATAAATTTAATACTTGTAAAAACTACTTAAAAAAATTTCCCCTAGCATTTGTTAGACCATACTTTGTAATTGATTTCAGCTATGTACATGGAATAGCTTAGACTGAAATGCCAGGTATATGTACTGACTTCAGGGTATGACCCTTAATTGTTAAGCTATGAAATTAAAATTGTATTTAACAGGCAGTCAGACAAAGAACTTAATTTGTAGAGAAGTGTTGGTCTGTATAGTTGTATTAAGTGGGAGTCATTGTGATGCCTCTGTATTTATTCTATTGCCTCAACTATTATTTGAAGATGGCATGTGTACAATTTGATTTAGCCTGTGGAATCAGTGATAGAAATGATACCTTTCTAAAGAAGGGGTTTATCATAACATGCTGCTTCTTGAAGGCTTGCATTTGTAGAATTGCATTCTCTTCTGCTGTGTTGTCTTTTATTAATATATATAGCTATTGGTCCTTGTTACTTTTTTTTCTCCCCCTTCTCTTCGGACCACAGTAAGCCTTAGAGTAGTGACTTCTGGAGCAGGGAAACTTAGAGGTTAGAGTGATGAGAACTTTACATGGAGAAGTAATTTGCATGTATGAGATAGGAAGGTTTTTGTAGGTATGTTACAGGCTTACTTTAAACCATCTAACACGCTCCAGAGAAACTGTAATTTAATGTTGGTACTATAGCAAATTATGATGAATAGCTTTAATTTTTATGTTTAAAGTCATATGTTCACAAGCTTAAATCTGTGTATCAGAATTTAAGCAATTCTTGAAATGTATGAATGTCTCTTTAATATACTGATTACAAAGCAAAAGAAAAAAATTCTTCAAGTTTTCCTTAAGCATATTTAAAGTGTTTGTTCCAAGGACAAGAGCCCAACAGATCCATACTCCCTCTCTTTATTTTCTGCCCCATTTCTGGTTCAAGAGTTGTTCAACCCTGTTTGGGGGATCAGCTATATTACCACGAAGCTCTCCTGCGACACATTTTGTCTACCATTTGCTCTAAATTTAGAGCAAAGTAGGTCGAATTGTGAGCCCCTTGCACTCTCTGGACTGGAAGTTTACCTAAAGTCTGAGTTCTGGTTTTCATTTGATGCTTTTTGTGCTGTGCTGTGCTGAATCTTGTTCGACTCTTTGTGACCCCATGGACTGTAGCCTGCCAGGCCTCTCTGTCTATGGAATTTTCCAAGCAAGAATATTGTAATGGGTTGCCATTTCCTATTCCAGGTAATTTTCCCGACCCAAGGATTGAGCCTAAATCTCTTGAGTCTCCTGCATATCTGGTGGGTTCTTTACCACTTGCGCCACATGGGAAGCCTGAGGCTTTTGTTGACCTACAGTTCAGCACTGTAAGCAGGCCATGACTCAGCTTTCAAAAATGGGAATTTGGCCCTCGGCACAGTGGAAATCTAGATATCCCTTATCTAAGAGTTTCCAGCACTGCAACTGACAAGATGGGAATAGAGTTCTATTGCCTGTTAGGCAAAAAACATTAAAATCCTTTGAAATCTCTTATGGTCCTTGACTTCAACAAACTTCATGAGGCCGTTTCCTTCAAAATATTTATGAGTATTTTTTTTTAATTGAGGAATTGCATTTAACTTTTATTTATATATCTCTTATGCTACCATATTCCTCTATCAAGTTGATCCCTTTTCCATCACCTCTAAAATGGAGGGAGAGAACAGCAATAAAGCTAGACAGGTATGTGGGTGACGGGTAAGAGAACTTCTGCCCTGGCCTCATAGTTCAGGGGAATGGAATGCAGAAACTACAGGTATGCTGGGTGACTTGGTTTAGTTGCTTAGAAGCAAAAGCCCTGAAGTTTGCCCTCCAAGGTTGCCTGGGGAAGCAGAGATGGCTTCCTGGACTGCCTGGGCTCATGAGCTAAATGCAACAGACCCTGCACCCACCTTGAGTTTTAGCGGGCAGCCAAAGTTGCTCTTGTCAGGTCTAGGGAGGAATAAGAGGACATTGGGAGCTGATGAACCTCCTCGGGGCAGAGGACTAATACTTGGGGTGACTACTGCAGACTCAATGGCATTGATTGTGCAACTGGAGACCAGGGAGACCATGGAAGCCTCATCTGATGCCAGGTGGGGAAACACCGCAGCTAAGGACTCAATGAGATCCTTCCACTTCAGCAGATGCTCCAGAGAAGGACACAAGACAGATAATCACTACTTAAACATCTCCCCTCCCTCCATGGTGCCTCAGTAAAACAAGTCCATTCTGGAGACACGTGTTTGGGACAGGAGTGTAATGTTCTGAACTGCTTGTGTGTGCGTGCTTAGTCAAGTCTGATTCTTTGTGACCCTCTGTCCATGGGAATCTCCAGGCAAGAATACTGGAGTGCGTTGCCATGCCCTCCTCTAGGGGATCTTCCCAACCCAGGGATTAAACTCACGTCTCTTATGTCTCCTGTATTGGCAGGTGGGTTCTTTCCCCTAGGGCCACCGGGGAAGCCTATTTTAAACTGACTTAGTCTCAATGATAAATTATTTTGTTCTTACTGAAATAACTACGGTCACATTTCTTGCCACGAGGAGGAATGGGCTCTTAACATTAAAATGATTTAAGTGAAAATGAAGTTCTATTTTTTTTGGAAAAAAAATAATTTGTGGGCTATTGACCCACAGTGGTCACTCAGGTAAAGAAACAAGTCATACTTTTTAGCTGAACTGTCCACCACTGCATCTTGCCCAGCTCCATTCAGAGTTCCAGATCCTCTCTACTTTTCAGCCTATTTCAATACAGGGCCATGTTTCTCAACTGGAGTGATTTTCGCATCCATTTGGCAATGTCTGGAGACATATTTCGTTGTCACAATAGGGGGAGGGAAGGTGTAATTGGCATCTAGTGGGTAAATAGCAAGGACGTTGCTAAACATCCTACAATGCACAGCAAAGGATAATTCAATCCCTGATGTCAAAGTGCTGAGGCTGAGAAACCCTGAAACAGAGGAACATTCATCCTGACTTGGGGGTGGAGCTGAGGAGGTCCACATCACAGTAGACAGGACAGATGGAGATAGAGGAGGGTAATTAGGCTAGAATTATTTAAATTGCTTCTTTCTTTTTTGGATGAGGGCTAAATTTTTTTGATTCTGACATTCAGAGCAGGTGAAGAGAAACCTGTACCTTGAGATCAGAAGTGGAGGCTTCGCCTGATTCTGCCCCATCTAGGGGCCCTGAGGAACATAGTCCACTCACAGACCCCTCAGAAGGCTGAGGCCCTTCTCTGACCCTTGGCCCTGGGACTCTACACTTTGTGTGTGTTATAGCAACACAGGACAGCAAATAAGAGCAGAGGCTTTGAATTCTGAGCTCAAAGCTCGACCCACTCCTTCTGGGCTCTTCGGGCATATGAAAGACTCCCAGCTTCTCCATGTCTCTGAATTCTCATCAAACAGAACTCACACCAGTCTCCAGGTCAAGGATATCTTAGATTTAGTTCCAGCTCCTATGGTGTGTAAAGTCAGTAAGTTTCCTCCTAAGTTGGCGGAGACTTCACCCAACTTTCCATCTCTCACACACTCGTATGGCCACTTTTCCTTGAATCTATCTGCATTATGTTAATACCATATCACTTGATATGGTATAGCCCACTCCAGCCTTCTTGCCTGGAAAATGCCGTGGACAGGAAAGCCTGGTCGGCTACAGTCCATGGGGTCGCAAAGAGTCGGACACGACTGAATGAGTTTCACTTAGTGCTTGTCAGGAGCTCTCTCCTACTCTTTCCTAGCAGTTTTGATTTCCTACTTCCTTTAGTAGGAATGAGCTCCTTTAGTATTTCCCATTGTGATTAATCTGTTTGTGTTTGTACGTGTTGTGTGCATGTGCGTGGACTCCGTAACCAGATAGCGTGTTTCCAAACCAGGCTTCTGCTTACTTGATTTGTGACTTTCAGCTAGTTACTGAACTTCTCTGTGCCCTAGTTTTCTCATCAATGATATGGAGATAATAATAATATATATCTTACAGCACTGTTATGGATGAAATAATTTAATGGGCTTCCCAGATGGCTCAGTGGTAAAGAATCCACTTGCCAGTGCAGGAGACACAAGAGTCGTGTGTTCAATTCCTGGGTCAGGAAGATCCCCTGGAGGAGGAAATAGTAACCCACCCCAGTATTCTTGCCTGGAGAAGCCCATGGACAGAGGAGCCTGGTGGGCTATGGCCCATGGGGGTCGCAAAGAGTCGGACACAATTGAGCATATACACACCTCATACAAGTAACATAACATATATAAAATGTTTTGAACAATGCTTGACATAGTTTAAATTATATATATGCTAGTCGTTATCATCATCATCACCATTTTGTGGTTCATGTTAAGTTCCAAATAATTACTGGTTAATGTGTCATTTGATAATTTTGAGGATGGAACTGTGTCTTACTTATCTTTGCTGTGTCTACAGCCTTGACCAGAAGCCATAGTCAGTTTCTAATATCAGAAGGAGCAAGTTTGGGGGTATGGAGGAGATTCTTGAAGTATCTCTTGGTGGTAAGACAAACATTGAAAAGGTTTCACGTTTTGACTGCTTTCTCTACTTTCTCTGCTTATGTCAAAATCTTGCTAGAATATCTTTTCATCATAGTTTCAGCAACTGTTGTGTCAACACAGTAACTTAAAAAGAGTGAGGAAAGTACTGAGGAACTCACTCCCCACTGTCTCTCTGTTCCCAGAGCCCAGCACAAGGTAGTATTCACAAGTGTTGGCTGCATGGAATTCACTCACCCAAGCTGGGTAAATTCTGAAGAAGTCATTTCTGCAGCTGCTCCAGCAATGCATGAGATCAGTTGCTTTGCTAAAAACTAGAGCAGACCAGGTCCCCACACCCTCATCACCATTCTTTCCAGAAAGGTCTCATGACTCATTTTATTAAAAACCAATCTATGGCTGTTTATCAGCTTTTACCTCATTAGTGAGCCATCAGAAACTCTTAATCTGCAACTCTTAGGGAGCCACCCCAGTAGAGTTAAAAAAAAAAAAGATAAAAGGAGGAAAAAAATTCCATCTGGCCAAGACAGGGCATTACATGGAAATGGGTAGCTCACACTTCTGATTCATCTCTAATAAAACTGGAACAACAACAAGATTCAGTTCAACTTAACAAACCTGTTAAGTAAGTGCTGGTGGCAGAAGTGCTGTGCTGGGCTTCTGGGGTATGCACAGATGAGAGATGGGGACCCTGTCCCCAAAGCATGAACAGATGGTGGAGGAGAAAGATGGAGCTTTGACCCAGTAGAAATGGAGTCAGAAAGAGCTGCATCAAGGAGACAGCGTCTGAGACGGGTCTTGGAGGTTGAGCAGTATTTTGATCGGTAAAGATATGAAGAGCAGCATCTGGCTCTTAGGAATCATAGTTCAAAGAGTTGCTAGGAAGGGGATGTGCAAGAGGCAGAAGGAGATCACGGCACGGCTCACAGGCGCATGTGAAATGCGTGGTGCACCACACAGGGAGAGGGTTCCTCGGGGGATGGGAGTGGGGCAGCGAAAGAAGAGGAAGGATAGAGCATGAAGAAGAGCAAACCAGTGAGAGAAACCCCTGAAAACAGTGCGTGCCCGCTCTAAGCTGGATGTGCCGCTGCTCCACACAAGATTACCCTGCAGAAGGAGTGCAGCTAGATGGCCATGAGCTTCAGGATAAAGTATTGATACAAAGGGCTGGACCCAGGAGAGTGTTGTAAAATTTCAGAGAAGAAGCAAATTGCTGAATGCTTCCAAGGCGATGATGGAGCATATGAGGATATGTCTTTGCATTTTGATTTGGTTTCTTGAATATTTTATATTTCAAATGATATTTTCCGAGGTCGTCAAACCAACATCCTTGTTTATCTCAAGTCGTTCATTCCACGATCTCCGTCCTTCCACACACCTCTGCCCCTAGAAGGTTCAGGAGACTATAAGGAACACTCCATTTTAAAAGTGGGAGAAAGTGGTAGGCCTATACCTTCCACTGCTCTTGGTAGCTGCCTGAGCAACTCTATAAAAGGAGAGGGAAACAAAGCAGCTCTTTCTTCTGGCCTCTGGCACAAACTCACCATCTCTGCCCTAGCACCAAGGCTGTGTCTGGGTACGTGGGACTGTACTTTGCAAAACAGTCTCCAGCAGTATATGTTTTAAGTGGATGAAATGATGGCCTGGGTATGAAGATGCTATTGCTTCTCATATAACTCCCCTTGTGTAGCTGAAAACAGAAGACTCTAGCCTGTGACTTGTTTCTCCACCATTGGTTTGTGGCTACAGTCCTTCCAGAGGGTTGATATTTTAAGCTACTTCTGCTTTGCTTCAGAGAATGCTGGATACTTTTGCTCAGAGGGAGCCCCACTGCCTCCCGGCTCAGCTGAGACAGTGCATGGAGCGCTTATTGTTGCAGTCCTTCTTTGATGGGGCCTTGGGTCTAAGAGTCTCGATTCCAGGAATCCTTCCAGTTGCCACTCACCAACCACACCCCTCCCCGGCCCCCGCCTCTCCCACCCTATCTCCCTGCCAGAGCTCTTGTCTCTGTGAGCCCCAGCTCTCTACTCCATTTGGCACTTCCTCCAAATTAAACTCTTGCACCACAGAGTGTACTAAGCCTTCACCCCATGGATCATATCAGAGAGGAAGCAGGAAACTGGTAACTGCTTCCCTCTCCTCCCTCTTCCCCAACCCATTGCCAGGGGTCTGTTTGACACTGGCTGCATCGTATCCCATGGCTCCAAGCTTTGAGCAAGGCACAGAGCAGAGCCTTGGAACATGTGCTGATTCAGAAATTCTCTTACTTACTGAACTTCTCAGTAATGCAGTCAGGATGACAGCCTCTGAAAGGAGCTT
Source organism: Oryx dammah (assembly GCF_014754425.2). Taxonomy (NCBI): domain Eukaryota; kingdom Metazoa; phylum Chordata; class Mammalia; order Artiodactyla; family Bovidae; genus Oryx; species Oryx dammah. The sequence continues at coordinate 23,432,321 of NW_024070213.1, forward strand.
ATGGGAAATGCCATTCTAAAGATGGGTTTGGGGGACTTCCCTGGTGGTCCAGTGCTTAAGAATCTGCCTTCCAATGAAGGGAACCTGTGTTCAATCCTTGGTTGGGGAACTAAGCCGGTGTGCCACAGTGAAGACCCAGCATAGCCAAAACATGCATTGAAAAAAATAAATAAAAAGAGGGTTTTGGTTACAATTTAAAAAAAAAATAGTAGCATATGTTTATTTATTTGGTCGCACAGCTCATGGGCAATTCGTTACCTAACCAGCAATTGAACCTGGGCCCTCGGCAGTGAGAGCACAGAGTCCTAACTACTGGAAAGCCAGGGATATCCCTTGGTTGTAATTCTTCCTCCTCCTCCTTCCCCTCTTTCCTGTTCTGTTCCATCCTGCCTTCCTTCCTTTCCTCTTTCCTTTTTGTCCTCTCCTCCTCTCTTTCTCTTTTTCTTCTCCTTCAAACATATAAATACTGATCTCACTCTTCCTTCCACCCTCTTCTATCCTTTATCAGGCAACTTCCTGCTCACCAGCATCTTCTCGGGCTCCGTGAGATACAACGAAGTCCTGCACAGAGCAGAGCTCCTCTCAGGCTCCTAGTACTACCTACAGGGGAAGCCCCTGATGAGCAGCGGGGGAGAGTTTCCACACACATGAATCCTAGATGGAGATGAACAGAGAGGCTGTCTTTCCAATTCAAGAAAACTCTGCCTAAAGTAGAGAATGACCACCGTCACATGGGCCTCTACCCAGAGCTTCCACAACATAGCTGCCATCTGCCTTTTCAAACCAGATGTCCCTGCTTGCTCAATTGAAGCCTCCACTCCTGGTCACTGTAAATGCAACTTCTTCAGACTGAGTGCCTTTCTTCAGTGCTCCCTTCTGTTATCTTCCACCTTGAATGATTTTGGCTAAAGCCTAAGGGTTCTCATCACTCACTGCTTCCACAAAGCCTCCCTTGGCTGCTCTGGTGCTCTCGTGCCTTCCTCTCAGACTCCCATGGGATTAATGATTAAATCACTTTTCCTGTGTTCTCTGCAGCAGAACTGCTGCCAAGAATATTTCCCAGTGTTTCCTCAAGGATCCTGTAATGAGTGAGCTTCCTAGGCTGGCCCCTCACTCACTCCGGATCCCCCGGTCCTCGGGCCGCTGCTACAGGATCCTAGGGAAGGCGGATTCAGAGTCTGAAATCAGGAGCTCCTCTGGTGGCTCAGTGGTAAAGAATCCATCTGCCAGTGCAGACAGATTCCATCCATATTCCATCCCTGATCCAGGAAGATTCCTCAAGCCGAGGGGCAACTAAGCCCATGTGCCTCAACTACTAAGCCTGTGCTCTCGAGCCTGGGAGCCCCAGCTACTGAAATGAAACCTGAGGGCCCTAGAGCCTGTGCTCTGTAACAAGAGAAGCCACCACAACGCAAAGCCTGCCCATCACAACCAGAGAGTAGCCCCTGCTCGCTGCAACTAGAGAGAAGCCTGCACAGCAACGAAGACCCAGCACAGCCACAAATAAATAAATAAAAATTTTTAAAAAGAGAATGCAACAAGAATTCAGTGGATCCAGAAACAGATAAGGACTTGGAGGGAAAAAGAAAAAAGTCTGGATTGTTACATGCAGAACAACAGTTTTAAACACGTTTTTAAACATCGTATTCACTTTATAGTTTTGTACATCTCCAAATAGAGAGTTCCCTACTATGGGGACTTGTATGGCAAGGTAATAAAAATTTGGTAGAAAGATAAAAACAGGAATGTTTAGTTTAAGTTTAAAAAAAAAAAAAAACAGCAGCCAGAGCCCAGTAATTAGCCATTCAACATTTGATATAATTGCCAGTACTTAGGAACAGATTAAGACCAGCACTGTATTTACTATGACTAAGGCTGTAACAGGGGAAAATGAGGTTTGGTTAAACTTGCACTCAGTGATCTAGGTCACAGAGCATAACAAGAAGAAACCCAAGTCCTCAAGATATTTTATATCAAAGGAAGAATGAGGCTTGTTTGATAATTTGCAACTTTCCTTTCCTCAAGGAAGAGTTCTGCAAAAAGGATGCATCATGATTGCATTATTATAACTACATTTTTGTTATTCTCATTAAACAAAGGAAGAACTCAAGAATCAAACAATAGAACATTCATGATAAGACATCAAAATTTCAATTTAAAATATTTGCCCACTTGAAAGTATCATTCTAAGACAGTTGAAAATAAATGCTCTTATATTTTATTTTTAATTAATTTGTAATTAATCCTCTCTGTTTTGTGCTTCTCAAAGAGCCACTCCACCTCCCTTTGCTTTCTCCCTGACAATAAATGACTAGTGAGATGAAATGGCTTAGCTGTCTTTACAACAGTTTCATGAGAGAGAAATGTTTTAAAATATTTTAAATGTCACAACTGGGAGCTTTGCTCCTTCTAGGTAGCACAACTATAGATACAAATGTAATTGTGATTTTTTTTTTAAACTTTTGGCCATACTGCACAGCACTTAGGATCTTAGTTTCCTGAGCAAGGATTGAACCCAGGCCCCCTGCTCAGAGTCTTAACCACTGGACTACCGAGGAAGTCCCTGTAAATGTAATGCTGATGTTTCTATCATATGAGAAGGACCACGGTGACTTTTCAATTCTAGTGTACAATGCTAGAAAGAAAAATGTTACTGCTGAAAAAAGAAAGGGACAGAGGTTGCCTTGCAGTTCTCTACCATGACTGGAGTACTTACGGGGCAGTGAGGTAACCCTCCAAAAAGCCGGCAGCAAACATGATGATCTCATTGCTCAGGGATTGAGAACCGTACCCTGCTTTGATCTCCAGGATACCCCAGCCTGTGGTTTTCACAGAGTTATTGTAAAAGCCATAGGCATCCCCATTCCTGTCTAGGACATTTTTGACTTGTATTCTCTTCTCGGTAGGCATCCAGTACGCAGTTGCATAGTAGACCCCTGGAAGAAAAGAAAAAGGAATAACGCTAGGATGTGATTGAACTGAGAGGCTGATGGCTTTCTTTGTGTAATCAACAATTCTAGTACATCTGCTTTTAAAGAGTTTCATTCTATTAGAGTTGGGAAATCTGTCACACCATAGTTTGTCCTTGTTATTGTTGTTCAATCTCTAAGTCGTGTATGACTCTTTGCAGCCTCATGGACTGCAGCCCACCAGGCCCCTCTGTCCATGGGATTTCCCAGGCAAGAATAATGGAGTATGTCGTCATTTTCTTCACTGGATCTTCCTGACCCAGTGATCAAACCCATGTACTCTGCATTGGCAGGCAGATTCTTTACCAGTGAGCCACCTGGCAAGCCTTTGTCCTTGTTACAAATGGGGGAAAACCAGAGCCTTGATCAAAGGCAATTAGCCTAGAGCACAAAGAACCAGGTCAAAGGTAGGGGTGTAGTTGGAGTATCAGAAAGGGGGTCTAAGTGCTTCAACCTTAGGGATGGAATTCTGGGCAAGGCAGGAGCTGGACTTCTCACCCTCTCGTCATTCAACCAAGAATAAGATCTGGGATTTCCCTGGTTGAGAGTCTGCCTTGCAATGCCCAGGACTTGGGTTCAATCCCTGGTCAGGGAACTAGATCCCACAGGCCTTGGAGCAGGTAAGCCTGTGCTTTGCAACTACTGAGCCCAAGTGCTGCAACAAAAAAATCCCACACTACACACTGAAAATCATGCATGCCACATGATTTGGCCACCCAGTGCAGCCAAATTAATAATAAAATAAATAAATATAGTTTTTCAAAACAGAATAGGGTTCAGCCCTGGTCTGCAGCCCTTTACATCCCCCTCAATAGTTGGGCCAAAGCATCCACATTCTCTCTCTTTCTACCCTATTTCTCCTGCTTAATTCTTTTTTTTTCTTATCAAAAATATTACAAAAAATTCAATGGAAATACACTGAATAATTGCTAAAATAAATTCAGGCAATTCATTCATCTTTTATAAGAAGGAGAGAATTTGACATTTAAATGTTACTAAAGCTTAACTTTCACAGCATCATCTTTCAGGATTTGAAATAGCTCAACTGGAATTCCATCACCTCCACTAGCTTTGTTCATAGTGATGCTTCCCAATGCCCACTTGACTTCACATTCCAGGATGTCTGGCTCTAGGTGAGTGATCACACCATCATGATTATCTGGGTCATGAAGCTCTTTTTTGTACAGTTCTTCTTGGAGAAGGAAATGGCAACCCACTCCAGTACTCTTGCCTTGGAAATCCCATGGACAGAGGAGCTTGGTGCAGGCTACTATCCATGGGGTCTCGAAGAGTTGGGCACGACTGAGCGACTTCACTTTCACTTTCACTTTCACTTTCTGTGTATTCTTGCCACCTCTTCTTAATATCTTCTGCTTCTGTTAGGTCCATACCATTTTTGTCCTTTATTGAGCCCATCTTTGCATGAAATGTTCCCTTGGTATCTCTAATTTTCTTGAAGAGATCTCTAGACTTTTCCACTCTGTTGTTTTCCTCTATTTCTTTGCATTGATCGCTGAAGAAGGCTTTCTCATCTCTCCTTGCTATTCTTTGGAACTCTGCATTCAGATGCTTATATCTTTCCTTTTCTCCTTTGTTTTTCGGTTCTCTTCTTTTCACAGCTATTTGTAAGGCCTCCCCAGACAGCCATTTTACTTTTTTGCATTTCTTTTCCATGGGGATGGTCTTGATCCCTGTCTCCTGTACAGTGTCACGAACCTCCGTCCATAGTTCATCAGGCACTGTGTCTATCAGGTCTAGTCCCTTAAATCTATTTCTCACTTCCACTGTATAATCATAAGGGATTTGATTTAGGTCATATCTGAATGGTCTAGTGGTTTTCCCTACTTTCTTCAATTTAAGTCTGAATTTGGCAATAAGGAGTTCAGTACTTTGGCCACCTCATGCGAAGAGTTGACTCATTGGAAAAGACTGTGATGCTGGGAGGGATTGGGGGCAGGAGAAGAAGGGGATGACAGAGGATGAGACGGCTGGATGGCATTACCGACTTGATGGACATGAGTTTGAGTGAACGCTGGGAGTTGGTGATGGACAGGGAGGCCTGGCATGCTGCAATTCATGGAGTCGAAAAGAGTCGGACATGACTGAGCAACTGAACTGACTGAAGATAAATGAAGAACGGGACTTCCCTGGTGGTCCGGTGGGAGTGGTTAAGACTCCTTGTTCCCAATGTAGGGGGCCTTGCTCAGGGAACTAGATCCCTCATCCCTCAACTAAAGATCATATGTGCTGCAATGAAGTTGGAAGATCTGTGTGCTGCAACTAAATAAACAGTTACAAGAGCTCCCAAATAAATAAATATTAAAAAATAAAATAAATGAAAAAGTTAAAATATTGAAAGTTTAAGCACCTTTTCACAGAAATAAACTATTCAATTTTAAAGGTAGAGAGAAAGAAAAACACTTTATTCTTTCTATCATGAATAATATCAGCCAACCAAGCTTCACATTTTGGGTAGACATTTTTCAAGTATGAATTTTTTCAGAATCTATTTTATTTTTTAAAAAAAGGAAGAATATGTGAATTTTGGCAGAGGAGTAAAATATAAAAATATGCACAATTTGTTTTAAGTTTGGCATACAAACTTCTAAAAAGTACAATTATGTAAAAGTATGACCTGTAAAATATCCTTTGGCATTTCACTTGGTAGCTAAACAGAAAACTTTTCTTAAAAAAAAAAAAAAAAAAAAGCTACCAACACAGTCCATAAGTTAGGGTTGTATATGTTGAAAGAAATTTCCCTTGAGTTTCAAAATCCTTTTCTTCCATAATAACTCTGTGGACATGAGTTTGAGCAAATCCAAGGGGATAGTGAAGGATTGGAAAGCCTGGTGTGCTGCCATTAATGGGGTCGCTAAGAGTCGGGCACAACTTAGCTACTGAACAACAACAACCCATGTAAGTCATCTCTATGCCAAGTCCCTTCAGTCGTGTTCGACTCTGTGCGACCCCATAGACGGTAGCCCACCAGACTCCCCATCCCTGGGATTCTCCAGGCAAGAACACTGGAGTGGGTTGCCATTTCCTTCTCCAGTGCAAGAAAGTGAAAAGTGAAAGTGAAGTCACTCAGTCGTATCTGACTCTTCACGACCCCATGGACTGCAGCCTACCAGGCTCCTCCTTCCATGGGATTTTCCAGGAAAGAGTACTGGAGTGGGGTGCCATTGCCTTCTCCGATAGGGCAGAACACTGTTAGGCAAATGTAAAGTAAAAAGAGTGCATGAACAAAGAATTCTTCCCATTTTCATAGAAATATCAGGTTAAATCTGACTCATCCTTCTTGACGTGTCACTTTACTTTGGCAGAATTAAAATAAACCCATACAAATGTCTTCGTTCAAGTCCTAGCAGCAGCGATATGTCTCCTTTGGAGGCATTATTTGATGCCAAGAGACCACGCAGTCCCCTGGATGAAGATTGTGTTCGTGTGTCTGCATCTATAACTGCAAACACCAAATGTGAGATCATACATCAAGCGCCATGCTGTACTGTGGTTCCTTCCTCCGCCTGCCACACTTCTTGATGACAACCACATACAGAGTCAAAAACAGGACCCAATAGCATACATACAGTAATGTTCCTACAATTACCACTGTCTGTTTCAATTCTGAGAATGGCTTTTTAGATTCCATATAAATGGTGAAAACCACACCACCCAGGAGGATTGTGAACCAGACTGTTACGGGGATGAGTCCTATGAAATTAACAACAATGGTCTTCCTTCCAGAAGTACCCCACCCAGCTTTGTTAATCGTTGCAATTGCAAACATCTTGGCGGGAAGTAAACTTGACATGTATAACACTGAGTAGAGGGACATGAAGACCATGACAGGATTTCCTCTAAGGCAGCTGGCGAAGGAGGACTTTAGGAGACCCACTAACTGGACAGTTAACAAGAAGAGGAGGATGTTCCAAGCTTTACCCCTGTAGAAGAGCTGGATCACTGTGGCAATGAGAAAGAAAGGGAAGAACCCAGTGATGACGGCTTCATAGGTCATCCATAGGTGATGTTTATGGAACCACATTGCGTTGTACAGCCACTCTCGGAAGTAGGACTTGCTCCAGCGGGTCTGCTGGTTTAACCATCTGAGATATTCCTTAGGTGTTTCAGTAAGGCACTTGGATCGAGCTGTGTATTTCGTTGCATAGCCCAGACTCAGCACTCGGTTCGTTAGGTGCCTGTCATCTCCAAAACTACAATGGCTGCCCATAAATTCTTGATTGTACCAGTCGTCCACAAATTCCTGCAGTAAGGAGTTTCGGTACATTCCTAGGGGTCCGCTAATGCACTGGACACACCCAAAATAAGACTGACAGGCCCTTTCTATGTTAAAAGCCATCCAGTATCTCACGCTGCTGAGGAAAGAGATCCAGGAATCATACTTGTTTAAAATCTGGACATCTCCTCCAACGCCTCCAACCATGGGATCTTCTAAAACCTTTACCATCTCCACCGATGAGGCAGGGTCAAGTATGGTGTCTGAGTCACAGACCTGTACATAATCCACACTCTGTCCCAGTGCTCTGAAAGCCGTGTACATGACTTCTCTTTTTCCACCCCATTTTTGCATGATGCAGATATTCTTGTTGGACAAGACCAACTGGGTGACATGCTGTGAGCTCTCTTTATGTGACTCATCCATCTCACCAGGACCCTTCATGTGGAAGTTGCTCTTCCAGATATACGTGGCTGACATGTCCCTGCCCATGACTTCACTGAAGATGTCCATCATGTAAAGGTCATCTTCTGAGTTTCCATCTATGACCATGACAACTTTAATTCTGGGGTAGGTTAGCCTTTTCACAGATTGCAAACATTTCCGTAAGTAGCCTGGATCTTCTTGATACGCAGCAATGCAAAGAGCAACAGTTTTGTTCAGCTTAACAGGGGTTTCTAGAGATTTTTTCATTTTCTTGTGCTCCAAAAAGGCAAACAGGCTTTGGATGATGAGGTGTGATACTAAAACTGCACCGTATAGCCCAAAAGAGAAATAGTAATTATCCGTTTGGAAAAACTGGTAGCCAACAATATAAGCAGCTGTGATTCCAAAGAGGAGAGAAACTCCAAAAAGTGTGGTTCCAATTATTCTCAGGATACATAGTAGCCTCCCACAGTGCATCGTGTTCGGCTGTGGGTCATAAAGTTGTCCTCAGCCTGTCTGTCCCGGAGGGTCGGCGGCAGTCAGTATCCAAAACTGAGCTAATAGGAGATTAGATGAATTTGAGACAATGGACACCCAAAAAAATTTTTTTAAACACAACATTTAAAAAAGATTGAGAAGTTTTTAATTTTATGCTCTAGTTCCCCACCCTTAATACTGGAAAGTCTCTTCTCTCTTTTGTATTTAAAAAAAAGGAAAAAAAAGGCCTGGTGAAAACTCAACAGAACCCAGGAAGCGTAGAATTGGGAGAAAGTCTTTGGCGGGGCCTGGTTCAAGTCCTGAGTCAGTGGGTTGCTGGAAGCCAGGTCTGATTAACTCTTTTCAGATGCCTTGATTTCTTCCTTCTGACTGTTGCCTTTCTGCCTCTTTCAATGGAAGGGGAGGTCTCCTGCTTAATTCTTCACAAATGACATTAGATTCTTACTTTGTAGAAATGATAGAAGCTATCACCTGTGGATTCCTCAAGTTCTTGATAATTTTGTGAACTGATCCTCACAGCTCCTGTGTCCATCTCACCCTTCTTGGTCTCCTCCATCCTTCCACCCATGCTCTGGGTCCCACCACTTTCCTTAAGTGGATCTGTCACTTTCATTAGGAACTTCACTGCATCTTATATCTTCTTGCTCATGTACCCTAAAGCTCCCTCTCTGCCGTGGCTCATCCCCATTCAGGATATTAACGTGCTCCACTGTCTTGCAGCTCAAAGCTAACCAACCACAGCAGCCCTCTCTGGATCACAAATGAAATTCTTAAATCCTAATGTCACATGAACTTCCAAAAGCATATGACCCTGGTGACCACTTATTCCTAAAGCTCTTTCCTCCCATGGCCTCTGGAATAACAATCACTCCTGAATCACCACCTCCTCTACTTTCCTTTTCCTTACTTTTCCCAGGAGTTCTACTTTATCCCGAACAGCACAATGGATAATACCTTCTAGATGATTCCTTTAGCACTAAGAATTAAAAATATCCAAAGCAAAATTCATATTCTCTTCCAATCCATCCTCCACCCTCTGCTTTCTAGCTCTGTGTCTTTCAGCCTAAAACCCAAGTCCATCCAGGTCTCTTCTCTCCTCCACAACTCATATTTAATCAAAAGCTCCTAAATAGCACTCCCATTAGTAAGTGCCTCCCTAGCTCTACCTTTCTATGCTAGTTTTTAAAAAATAAATTTATTTGTTTTTGGCTGTGCTGCATCTTTGTTGCTGCACACAGGCTTTTCTCTAGTTGTGGCAAGCAGGGGCTACTCTCTAGTTGTGGTGCGTGTGTTTCTCATTGTGGTGGCTTCTCTTCTTGTAGAGAACAGCATCTAGGATGCTTGGGTTTCAGTAATTGCCACACACAGGCTCAGTAGTTGTAGCTTCTGGGTTCTAGAGCACAGGCTTGGTTGTTGCAGTGCACAGGTTTAGTTGTTTTAGCACGTGGGATCTTCCAGAACCAGGGATCGAACCCGTGTCTCCTGCATTGGCAGGTAGATTCTCTACCATTGAGACACAGGGAAGACCATTTCTATGCTAGTTTCGATATCACAACTAGTCTAAATTATGAAGAGGCTTTTTTCCCCCAGGTCTCTCTGACTTTTAATCCGTTTTTCATACTTTGCCAGAGTGACCTTTCTAAAATGCAAAACTAATTTGTTTACTTGATTACCCCCAATTGTCAATGGCTTCCACTTCCTAGAATTAAAATTCTTTGACTTATCTTCTTGGGCCTTCATGACCTGGTTTCTGCCTACCTATCTAGTTTCATCCACCACCTCTTGCACTCCATGTGACCTCAAAGCCATTACACACAGTTCTCTGGCCTACTCTGAGCTGGCCCAACACCTCTGACATTGCATATGCTGTTTCCTCTGCCTGAGATTTTCCCCCTTGTTGACTATCGAGTAATCTCAAAACTGTTATTTAAGATTCAGGAAGCAGCACCCCCTTTATAGAGACTGACTTGCTCTACAAGCTCTATGTACCTTGTATGTAGGTCTGCTGGTCTAATGTAATTTACACGTCTGCTCCTGCTCCCAGCCTATGAACATGTTTCCTCAGTACCTAATACAGTGTCTGGCCCACAACAAGTACTCAATTTGTGTTGCTGTTTAGTCGCTAAGTCATGTCCAACTCTTCTGCGACTCGATGGATTGTAGCCTACCAGGTTCCTCTGTCCATGGGATTTTCCAGGCAAGAATACTGGAGTGAGGTGCCATTTCCGTCTCCAGGGGATCTTCCAACCCAGGGAATGAACCTATGTCTCTTGTATTGCTAAGTGAATTCTTTACCACTGAGCCACCTGGGAAGCCATAGGTATTCAATAAATATCTATAAAAGGGAGGAGGACATAGGAAGAGAGAGAAGTGAAGAAAAGAAATGGTATGTACAGCATTCATTTCTCTGCCTAAGAAACCATTGTTCAGCCGCTCAAGTTAAAGAGAAACTTTATATTCAGGTCATCAGGGAGGTGGGAGGAGGCCAGAATGACTCAGATTCTGGGCTGCAACTCAGCAGATGGGTATTGTATCATTACTTGAGAGAGGGAGCAGAAAGGAAACATGTCTGGGAGGGAGCACATGTTTAGTTTTGGACATACCAAGTTTTTAGTGGTTAAGATACTAGAAAGCTCAGATACAATATTTAAATACAGTTGTCTGCTTTCAACATTCAAAACTGACTCAGTATTTTATTTATTTGGCTGAGGCATGTGGAATCTTTGGTTGCAGAATTCGAACTCCTAGTTGCAGTGCATAAGATCTAGTTCCCTGACCAGGGATCAAATCCCAGGCTCCCTGCATTGGGAGTGCAGTGTTTTAACCACTGGACCACCAGGGAAGACTGTCTATGAAATGAGCACTAAAATTAGAATCTTAATGTTAGAGCATCGTGGTACCTTGGCCCAACAAGGTGATAGACTGGGACTGGGTCAAGCTGCACTAATCAGCTAATGTTATAACTGTTAAAGAAAGATCTTGAGCAGGAAAGTCAATTTATTCTCAGTCAAGTCATGACCATAATGGTGGGCTTTCTTTAAAAATGGTAAAGTGGAAGTAAGGGCAGTGATAAACACAGGCAGGTGCAGAATACCTATTCACCAGCTTTCTGGGGGATGAAAGAGAGTCTAATTGTTACTGAGTCAATTGACCACAGTTGGATAATTGTGGGCAACATCCACAGAAACGTCCTTTCTGCTCCTCTCCTCCCAAATATAATAAATATGCTTTCCAAACTGATCTTGGACCATGAATGCTACAGCCTCCAGCCCCTTCCCAGCTTTTCTCCTGCATTCTCGTCCACCCTTACCACCAGTGAACTTGGAGGGAAAGGAGAAAGAGTGGCTGTTTCACTGTTACTGGTACTACCCCCTTTTCTTACCACAAATAATAAACTTCTGCAAATCTGTGCTTTTTTTGACATTCATGTGCCCCCATATATGGGGAAAAAAAATTTTTTTTTACCCAGTCCTCAAGAGAGTTCAGTGAGAAAAATTTACTGCTAACACACTGACCAATTTAGCAAGTGCTTTGAGAATTAAGCCAAAATCTGAGTTTCTTGTGCTACCCCTAATTGATGTCCTCTGTTCCTCAATGTTTTCTCCATATATCAACTCTTCCTGGTTGTCCAGTCTCATGCCTTAAAATTTTTTTTTTTTCTTAAATACTTGATTAGTTTAAGCCTTATGCTTTTCTATTAAAAAAGAAAATCTCCATGTTGTGAAGTGACTGGTGTGGAAACTGTAATAGCAAAAAGGTAGAAAAATATCACATAATTCTAATCTCAACCTTGCTCTATGCAGGCTCTGTGAAGGTAGGGGCCACTTTTGCTTATGACCCCATATCCTGGGAATGCTAGAGCTGGCACAATAATGTTTCTGTGATGGATCTAGATTACATGTGTGTGTTCCTGACGCCAAAGTGAAATTTATCTGAACATTCACAGAAGTTAGTCTAAAATAACTCAAGTCGTTATGTCCTCAAGCTCAGGTAAGATGCCTAGAGGATATTCAGATGCCCAAGGGGCAAACACCATCTTTGTGAAAATGAGATTTAAACATTTCTAACAGTAACATCCTTAGAATCAATGCACTTGATAAATATTGAACGATTGAGAATATTACTTTCTAAAAAAGTTTTTTCTTCCACAAATAAAGATGAAAAGAAGCCCCATCAATTTTTGATTTCTAAGTAAAAACCCAAACACCCAAAATGAATTTCTTTTCTTTACCTATGTATTCTAATATTTTCTATAAGTTAATTGTTTTCAGTTGAAAAAAAATTCATCACACTGTCTTAGAATTTGTAAAATGGTAATACATGGCCAAAATCACTTTTTCCCATAGTTGGAACCTAAGCTTCATTTATGAAAGAGGAAGTGGTTTTCAACCCTGAGCAATACAATTTTACCCTAATATAGTCAGTCAGATAGAGGGAAAAAAGATACATGAGAAAGCAGAGCATATGTCAGAGAAAATATAAAAGCAAACTTGCAACTTAATCTATTCAGATTAGTTTTAGCTAATAGTTTACTATGATCCTCGAATTGCTTTTCTCTTTCAATGAGCACAGTCACTCAACTTCCTTCTCTGAACCCTGGCTTTGCACCTTTCCTTCTCTGAAAGGACTTAAAATAAATGGATACCTGGTTTTTAGATTTGCTTTGTCTCTTCATCAGAGTCACTAAGAAAATAACTAACTAATGAATAATCAGTCTCCAGGCAACAAAATCATAAGTTGGTATTTTAGCTCTCACTCTCTCCATAAATCAGAGCCTGGGATTCTGGATGGAAAGAGAATCATTTGGCGAAGTGCTCCAGAGAACAGGAGTAGGGGGCTAGGAGAGTGAAACACAGAGGGAGGGAAAGCGGCAGGGTGCATTTAAGATGGTCCAAAGGGGTGTGCAGAATAAGCCTCTGAAGACCACGCCCCAGGGATGGAATGAGGGAGCATTTATCCACCCACTCACATCCTGCATAGGTCAAAGGTGGCCTTTGACCAGTGCTAAACAGCTATGATTTCAGAGGAGCTCTGAGCTAGAAAGTGGGGGCTCTTGCAGTGTGGCTGAGGTGAGGTGCCTCCGCTTACCTGAGTGAAGCTATAATAAAAGGAAGAATATGAGGTGGGTTGAATAATGTGTCTAATACACAAAGCAGGTTGAAAGGGATTAGTTTTTAAAAAAAATAGCTTGAAGGAAACAAAATACTAGTACATAAAAATGCTGCAGGTTTGCTTGGCTCTGAAATGATCTCTTTCCTTCACCTCCTAGAAGTGTACCTGGTTCTTCACTGCTGGCTTAACTCAAGAGTTCTTGTCAAAAGTCTTATCAACAGAAAGTCAACTTTGCCCCATTTTGATTTAGCACTAAGCTCACTGCTCATCTAGATCTCTCTTTAGTTATATGAATTTGTGTGTATTTGTCACAGTAAATTTGACTATAAACTTCTTAAGAATGAGGGGTGGCATCATGTCTCATTGTATTGACTCCCTTGGGCTTAATATAATGTTTTATCCTATGGCCAAATCCTCAGCTTTTACACTGGCTGGAAGGTTACCGTTGGAGACAGATTCACATCACATCTGCAGTACATTAATTCTTGATTTCTCACTGTAAATTAGAATTTTGATATCTTAGGTCTGGTTTGAGTAACTTGACGCTACTTTATATTAGAACTGTAGCTGTGTTTGCAAGGCTGCAGGACAAACTTCAGAGCAAGCCTATCTCTCTCAATCAAGAGACTTTCACAATTTTTCCCAAGAAGATTATAACATATCTGCTGTCTATACAGACATGGAGTTGCAAGTGTTAGACTCAAGTTTCCTCATGATTTCGCTACCTCTATTAGTTTCATTTTTTTAACCACATTAAGTAAATTCCTGTTTCATAGTAGTACAAGAAACCTACATAATAACATTATTAATACATTTTCTAGTCACATCTTAAAGCTAAGTTGTCAAAAAATTGTGAGACCTAAGTTGTAGAAGCAACTGGAACCTTCTCTATTTTTTTAAAAAGGTAAAACAAATGTATTCTTAAACAATTCTTAAATGTTAAACAAAATTAATTCCTTGAGATTCACTACATTATTGCTGCTACTACCTTTTTTGCTATTTCAATAGTTAATGCTTTGTAATTTGGAATCCAAACAGGTGACACAAGTGAAAATAGTGTCTAAATAAGTGTGAAAACTAAAGTTTCTATTTTGTTTGTCAGAACCAAGACCCAAGATGAAGTTTATGGATAAAAATTTCATATATTATGGAAAGTAAATCACCAAGAAATAGTTATTTAAAATTTTCTACCCCAATTTTGGGGCTTCCCTGGTGGCTCAGATGGTAAAGAATCTGCCTGAATGCAGGAGACCTGGGTTTGATCCATGGGTTGGGAAGGTCCCCTGGATAAGGGAATGGCAACCCACTCCAGTATTCTTCCTGGAGAATCTCATGGACTGAGGAGCGTGGTAGGCTAGTCCATGGGATCGCAAAGAGTCAGACACAACTGAGCAACTAACACATACACACATGCTCCAATTTCAGGACTGAAGGAGGAGGGTCTCTTAAATTTTCTTCTGGAGAAAGTTTTTTATCTTTTCTATAAGTTTCAGGACCAGGAAACAAAATTTAATAATAAAGATTAATACGTATTAATACTTCTCCCAGAAATTCTTCTGAACTTTTTAAGAAAATGTTTTTAGCTAAAGTCTAATCAATAAATGTGATGCCATGCTTGTATTTTCCCTATCAGAGTCTATAATAAATGTTCAGTCAAAATATTTGTATGTTAGTCTTTATGAGAGAACCTCCCTAAATTTTCTCAAAATATCCCAAACTCAACACATCCCAAACTAAAATCACCCTATTTCCAACCCTCAAATAAGCACCTTTTCCTTTAATTCTTACCTTGATGAAGGCAAGAAACATCTACCCGCTTTGATCTGGGTATTCTCAACTCAACATTGCTAAGTATTAGGGAAATGCAAATCAAAACTACAATGAGATAACACCTTACACCAGTCAAAATGGTTATCATCAAAAAAGTCCACAAACAATAAATGCCAGGGAAGGTGTGGAGAGAAGGGAACTCTCCTGCATTGTTGGTGGGAATGTAAATTGATACAGCCACTATGGAGAACAGTATGGAGGTTTCTTTAAAAACTAAAAATAGGTCTATCATACAACACTGCAATCCCACTCTGGGCATATATCTGGAGAAAAACAGGATAGGAAATGATACATGCACCCCAATGTTCTTACCCTAAAAAGGAAACTGATGTTGTTTCTTCTGGCCATTTACCAAGTCCTCACACTTTTATCTACTTCCTTTCCTTTCCTATGTATCACTTTAGCTGATGCTTTCCCCATTTCTGGGAATTATCTTGTATATATTCTGATAAACTGGTATAGCCCTTGAACTGGTTCAAGATGGCAGAGTAGAAGGATGTGTACTCACTCCTTGAGAGAGCCCTGGAATCACAACACACTACTGAACCATCATTGACAGGAAGATGCTAGAACCAACCAAAAAAGATATCCCACATATCCAGAGACAAAGGAGAAGCTGCAATGAGACAGTAGGAGGGGTGCAATCATGATAAAATAAAATCACATAATCACCATGTGGGCTACTCATAAACTGGAGATCAATTATATCACAGAATTTCTACTGGAGTGAAGGTTCTGAGCCCCATGTCAGGCTTCCCAATGTGGGGGTCTGGCAACAGGAGAAAGAATCCCCAGAGAACCTGACTTTGAAGGCCAGTGGGATTTGATTGCAGGACTTCCACAGGATTGGGGAAAACAGAGTCCACTCTCGGAGGGCACATACAAAATTTGGTGCACATTAAAATCCAGGGGAAGGGAGCAGTGACCCCATAGGAGACTGAACAAGACCTTACCTGCTAGTGCTGGAGGGTCTTTGCAGAAGGAGGGGGGCAGCTATGGCTCACCATGGAGACAAGGACATTGGTAGCAGCAGTTCTCAGAAGTACTCATTGGCATGAAGCCTCCATGAGGTCACCATTATCCACACCAAACAGCCTGTAGGCTCCAGTGTTGGGCTGCTTCAGGCCAAACAACCAAGAGGGAAGGAACACAGCCATACCCATCAGCAGACAAGTGAGTTAAAGTTTAACTGAGCACAGACTTGTCCACAAGAGCAAGACCCAGCTCTACTTACCACCAGTCCCTCCCATCAGGAAACTTGCACAAAACTCTTATATACTCCATCTACTAGAAGGTAGACAGCAGAAGCAAGAACTGCAACCCTGCAACCTGTTGAATAAAAACCACTATCACAGAAAATTAGAGAAAATGAAAATGTGGAGGATTATGTCTCAGATGAAGGAACAAAATAAAACCCCAGAGAAGCAACTAAATGAAGTAGAGATAGGCAACCTTCCAGAAAAAGAATTTAGAATAATGATAGTAAAGATGATCCAGGATCTTGGACAAATGATTTAGGCAAGGATTGAGAAGATGCAAGCAATGTTTAATATAGACCTGGAAGAACTAAAGAACAACAAACAGAGACAAAAAGTACACTAGCTGAAATTAAATAGATACTAGAAGGAATCAAGCAGAATAAATGAGGCAGAAGAAGGAATAAGTGGGCAGAATGGTGGAAATCACTGCCACTGAACAAAACAAAGAATGAAATAAAGACAACCTAAGAGAACTCTGGGACGTATTAAACACACCAACATTTGCATCATAGGGGTCCAAAAATGATAAGAAATAGAGAAAGGATCTAATAAAATATTTGAGGAGACTATAGCTGAAAACTTCTTGAACATGGGAAAGGAAACCCCTCAACCAAGTTTGGGAAGTTCAGAGTGTCCCAGGCAGGTTAAACCCAAAGAAGAGCACAGCAAGACACATGGTAATCAAACTGGCAAAAATTAGAGACAATGGAAAAAGATGAAATCAACAAGGGGAAAATGACAAAAAAAATACACCGGTACTTCCATAAGGTTATGAGCTGACTTCTAGGCAGAAACTCTGCAAGCCAGAAGGGAGTGGCACAATGTATTTAAAGCGATGAAAAGGAAAAACCTACCACCAAGAATACTCTACTCAGCAAGCATATCATTCAGATTTGAGGGAGAAATCAAAAGCTTTTCAAACAAGCAAAAGTCAAGAATTCAACATTATCAGAAAAGCTTTACAACAAATACAAAAGGAACTCCTCTAGGTAGGAAAGAGACTAGCAACTTAAAACAAACCTGTGCAACTATAGACTGCTTTTAAACCTCATAAAGCAGCAAACCTAAAAACTACAGTGGATATACCCACAAAAAAGAAAAAGCAACCCAATATAACACTGAAGATGACCATCAAACCACAAGAGAAGAGAACAAAAGAGGAAAGGAAGAAAAAAGACCTACAAAAACAAACCCCAAATAATTAAGAAAATGGCAATAGGAACACACATACTGACAATTACCTTAAATGCAAATGGATGAAACGTGCCAACCAAAAGACAGAGACTGTTTGAATGGCTTCAAAAACAACACCTGTACATATGCTGTCTATAAGAGACCCACCTCAGACCTAGGGACACATACAGACTGAAAGTGAGGGGATGGAAGAAGGTATTCCATGCAAATGGAAAGCAAAAGAAAGCTGGAGTAGTCATACTCCTATCAGACAAAATAGACTTTAAAGACTTATAAGAGACAAAGAAGGACACTACATAATGATCAAGGGGTCAATCCAAGAAGAAGATATAACAATTGCGAATATATATGTACCCAACAAAGAAGCACCTCAATTCATAAGACAAATCCTAACAGCCATAAAGTGAAAAATTGACAGTAACACGATAATAGTGGAGGACTTTAACATCCCACTTTCATCAATGGATACGTCATCCAGTCAGAAAGTCAATAAGGAAACACAGGGCTTAAATAACACATTAGACTAGAGGGACTTAATTTATATTTATAGAGCATTCCATCCAAAAGCAGAAGAACACATGTTGCTCAAGTGCACATGCAATATTCTCCAGGACTGACCATATGCTTGGCCACAAAGTGAGTGTAAATTTAAGAAAACCGAAATCATATCATGCTTGTTTCCCAATGACAATACTTTGAGGTTAGAAATAAAGTACAAGAAAAAAAACAATAAAACACAAACACATAGAGGTTAAGCAAAATGTTACTAAACAAACAGTGGATCACTGAAGAAATCAAAGGGGAAATCAAAAAATACGTAGAGACAAATGAAAACGAAAGCACAAGGATCCAAAAGCTATAGGATGTAGCAAAAGCAGCTCTAAGAGGAAAATTTACAGCAATACAGTCTTACCTCAGGAAACAAGAGCAACCTCAAATAACCTAACCTCACACTTAAAGCCATTAAAGAAGGTAGAACAAACAAAACCTAAAGTTAGCAGAAGAAAATAAAACAAGATCAGAGCAGAAATCAGTGAAACAGAGACAAAGAAGGCAACAGCAAAGATCAGCAACACTAAAAGCTACCTATCTTTGAAAAGATAAAACTGATAAAGTCTTAGCCAGATTGAGAGAGGACTCAAATCAATAAAATTAGCAATGCAAAAAAATGTTACAACCGACACCACAGAAATACAAAATATCATAAGAGAAGACTACAAGCAACTGTATGACAATGAAATGGACAACCTGGAAGAAATGGACAGATTCTTAAAAAGATGCAGACTGAATCAGGAAGAAATAAAAAATATGAATAGCCCAATCACATGCACCGAAACTGAAACTGTGATTTTAAAACTCCCAACAAACAAAAGTCCAGGACACAGGTGACTTCTATCAAACATTTAGAGAAAAGCTAACACCTATCCTTCTGAAACTGTTCTGAAAAAATGGCAGAGGAAGGAAAACTCTCAAAATCATTCTATGAGGCCATCACTCTGATACCAAAATCAGACAAAGATACCACACAGATAAGAAAATTACAGGCCAATATCACTGTTGAACACAGACACAGAAATCCTCAACAAAATACTATCAATTCTAATGTAACAATACACTAAAAGGCTCAAATACCATGATTAAGTGGGATTTATCCCAGGGATGCAAGGATTTTTCAATATTCACAAATAAAGCAGTGTGATAAACCACATCAACAAACTAAAGAATAAAAACCATATGAACATCTCAATAAAAGCAGAAAAAGCTTCTGATAAAATTCAGCACCAGTTTATGATTAAAAAAAAAAAAACTTTCCAGAAAGTGGGCATAAAGGAAAAACATGCTCAGTCACTCAGTCAAGGCTGACTCTTTGCGACTGCATGACCTGTAGCCCTCCAGGCTCCTCTGTTCATGGAATTTTCTGGGCAAGAATATTGGAGTGAGTTGCATTTCCTTCTCCATAAAGAAACCATACCTCAGCAGAATAAAGGCCTTACAAGACAGCCCTAACAGAATGGGAAAGACTAGAGATCTCTTCAATAAAATTAGAGACACCAAGGGAACATTTCATGCAAAGATGGGCTTGATAAAGGACAGAAATGGTATGGACCTAACAGAAGCAGAAGATATTAAGAAGAGGTGGCAAGGATACACAGAAAAACTGTACAAAAAAGATCTTCATGACCAAGATAATCACGATGGTGTGATCACTCATCTAGAGCCAGACATCCTGGAATGTGAAGTCAAGTGGACCTTAGAAAGCATCACTAAGAACAAAGCTAGTGGAGGTGATGGAATTCCAGCTGAGCTATTTCAAATCCTGAAAGATGATGCTGTGAAAGTGCTGCACTCAATATGTCAGCAAATTTGGAAAACTCAGCAGTGGCCACAGGCCTGGAAAAGGTCTGTTTTCATTCCAGTCCCAAAGAAAAGCAATGCCAAAGAATGCTCAAACTACTGCACAATTGCACTCATCTCACACGCTAGTAAAGTAATGCTCAAAATTCTCCAAGCCAGGCTTCAGCAATACATGAACTGTGAACTTCTTGATGTTCAAGCTGGTTTTAGAAAAGGCAGAGGAACCAGAGATCAAATAGCCAACATCCGCTGGATCATCAAAAAAGCAAGAGAGTTCCAGAAAAACATCTATTTCTGCTTTATTGACTATGCCAAAGCCTTTGACTGTGTGGATCACAAGAAACTGTGGAAAATTCTGAGAGAAATGGGAATACCAGACCACCTGACCTGCCTCTTGAGAAACCTATATGCAGGTCAGGAAGCAACAGTTAGAATTGGACATGGAGCAACAGCCTGGTTCCAAATAGGAAAAGGAGTACATCAAGGCTGTATATTGTCACCCTGCTTATTTAACTTATATGCAGAGTACATCATGAGAAACGCTGGGCTGGAAGAAGCACAAGCTGGAATCAAGATTGCCAGGAGAAATATCAATAACCTCAGATATGCAGATGACACCACCCTTATGGCAGAAAGTGAAGAGGAACTAAAAAGCCTGTTGATGAAAGTGAAAGAGGAGAGTGAAAAAGTTGGCTTAAAGCTCAACATTCAGAAAACAAAGATCATGGCATCTGATCCCATCACTTCATGGGAAATAGATGGGGAAACAGTGGAAATAGTGTCAGACTTTATTTTGGGGGACTCCAAAATCACTGCAGATGGTGACTGCAGCCATGAAATTAAAAGACGCTTACTGCTTGGAAGAAAAGTTATGACCAACCTAGATAGCATATTGAAAAGCAGAGACATTACTTTGCCAACAAAGGTCCATCTAGTCAAGGCTATGGTTTTTCCTGTGGTCATGTATGGATATGAGAGTTGGACTGTGAAGAAAGCTGAGTGCCGAAGAATTGATGCTTTTGAACTGTGGTGTTGGAGAAGACTCTTGAGAGTCTCTTGGACTGCAAGGAGATCCAACCAGTCCATTCTGAAGGAAATCAGCCCTGGGATTTCTTTGGGAGGAATGATGCTAAAGCTGAAACTCCGATACTTTGGCCACCTCATGCGAAGAGTTGACTCATTGGAAAAGAGTCTGATGCTGGGAGGGATTGGGGGCAGGAGGAGAAGGGGACGACTGAGGCTCGATGGCATCACCAACTCGATGGACATGAGTTTGAGTAAACTCTGGGAGTTGGTGATGGACAGGGAGGCCTGGCGTGCTGCGATTCATGGGGTCGCAAAGAGTCGGACATGACTGAGCGACTGAACTGAATTGAACTGAACTGAAGACAGCCCTGTGGATAACATCATAGTCAATGGTGAAAAGCTGAAAGCATTTACTCTAAGATCAGGAAAAAGGCAAGGATGTCCACTTTTGCCACTTATATTCAACATAGCTTTGGAAGTCCTAGCTCCAGCAATCAGAGAAGAAAATAAAAGGAATCTAAATGGGGGGGGGGGAGTGAAACTGCCATGATACTATACATAAAAAACCCTAAGGATACTACCAGAAAACTACTAGAGCTCATCAATGAATTCAATAAAGTTGCAGGATACAAAATTAATACAGAGAAATCTCTTGCATTTCTATGCACTAAAAGTGAAACATCAGAGACAGAAATTAAGGAAACAATCCCATTATCACTGCTTTAAAAAAATAAAATAAAACATCTAGGAATAAATCTACCCAGGGTGCAAAAGACCTGTACATGGAATACTATAAGGCACTGGTTAAAGAAATCAAAGATGACACAGATGAAAAAATATATTATGTTCTTGGATTGGAAGAATCACTATTGTCCAAATAATTACATTACCCAAGGCAATTTACAGATCAAATGCAATCCTTATCAAATTACCAATGACATTTTTCACAAAACTAGAACAAAAAATCTTATAATTTGTATGGAGACACAAAAGATCCCAAATCATCAAAACACTCTTGAGAAAGAAAAACAGAGCTGGAGGGACCAGGCTCTCTGACTCTAGATTATACTGCAAAACTACAGTCATCAAAACAGTATGGTACTGGCAGGAAAACAGATATATAGATCAATGGAACAGGATAGAGCACTCAGAAATAAACCCATGCTCCTGTGCTCAATTAATCTATGACAAAGGAGGCCAGACTACACAATGGTGGGAAGATAGTCTCTTCAATAAATGACGCTGGGAAAACTGGACAGCTACATGTGAAAAAAAAAAAGAAAGAAAGAAATTAGATCATTCTTTAATACCATACACAAAAATAAACTCAAAATGGATTAAAGACACTACACAGCTCCTAGAAGAAAACATAGGCACAACAGTCTCTGACATAAATGGCAGCAATATCTTTTTTGATTCACCTCCCAGAGTAGTGGAAATAAAAATGAAAACAAATAGGAACTAATTAAACTCAAAAGCTTAGGCATAGCAAAAGAAACCATAAACAAAGATTGGGGAAAATATTTGCAAATTACGTGACCAACAAGGGATTAGTCTCCAAAGTTTATAAACAGCTAATGTGACTTAATACCATCCAAAACAAACAACCCAATCAAAAAATGGGCAGAGGACCTAAATAAAGCTTTCTCCAAAGAAGACGTACAGATGGCCAAGAGGCACATGAAAAGACGTTCAACATTGCTAAGTATTCAGTTCATTTCAGTTGTGTCCGACTCTTTGTGACCCCATGAATTGCAGCACGCCAGGCCTCCCTGTTCATCACCAACTCCCAGAGTTCACTCAAATTCATGTCCATCGAGTCGGTGATGCCATCCAGCCATCTCATCCTCGGTCATCCCCTTCTCCTCCTGCCCCCAATCCCTCCCAGCATCAGACTCTTTTCCAATGAGTCAACTCTTCGCATGAGGTGGCCAAAGTATTGGAGTTTCAGCTTTAGCATCATTCCTTCCAAAGAACACCCAGGATTGATCTCCTTCAGAATGGACTGGTTGGATCTCCTTGCAGTCCAAGAGACTCTCAAGAGTCTTTTCCAGCACCACAGTTCAAAAGCATCAGTTCTTCAGCGCTCAGCTTTCTTCACAATCCAACTCTCACATCCATACATGACCACTGGAAAAACCATAGCCTTGACTAGATGGGGAGCTGGTATATTCAGATGCCCACAAATTCATTACTGCTTTCTTACTGTATTTGCAATGATACCTTGCTGTTTTTATGCCCCCAAAGAGTCAGCAAGTGTAACCAAACTACTAGGACAAAGTTTCAGTCATTCCTAAAAAAGAAAAACAAATCAGAGAATATTGCTTCATATCCTTCTCCCTGACTTCTGCTTAGATGGACAAAAGGGGTTGCAGGTGGACTCCTGAAATTCCAGGAGTGAAAGGAGTCCAACATGACAGCCTGGGACTTGCACTTACCCATGTGATGGGGGTAGCATGTGGAAGTTCACAAACAGTGACTGTGGGCCAGCAAAGCCCTTCTGATGCTCTTAGTCCAGAGAGCATCCAGACTGCCTGGGTGGGCCCAACTGCCCTCACCTCCCGTGCTCCCCTCTGCTCCCGCAGCTTGGAGGGGCCAGTGCAGCCCAGTGAGAAGGAGGAGCTGCATTAGGAAGACTAAGAGGTAGGTGGCAGTGTCACTTGTCCACGCCAACAGCTAGGTCAAAAATGAGCAGTTAAGGAAAGAGATTTTTTCTTCAAATGAGTTTGGAGATTTTCACCATTACAGGGAGTAGGGTACTGATTGCTATTATGAACAGAGTGATAAGAAAAGTCGAAACTTGCTCTAGATTTCTTCCAAGAGACAAGAAAGCTTCTGGCTCCACTGAAGAAGCTTGATGGGACTGGGGGAGATAAAAATGAGATGCTTTTATGCTTGCACCCTGCATCCTTCCTAGTCAACGTGGCAGGTGTGGAGGCATCTGTGGTCACACAGCTGTCACTCATGATGCTCTAATTAGCACAAGACTGACTTCTCAGCCTTTGCCTGATCCAGTTCAACTGGGATGTGATTGAATTAATATAGGACTAAGAGAGTTCAGTTCAGTTCAGTCATGTCTGACTCTTTGCAACCCCATGAACTGTAGCACGCCAGGCCTCCCTGTCCATCACCAACTTCTGGAGTTCACCCAAATTCATGTCCATCGAGTCAGTGATGCCATCCAGCCATATAAGAGAAACGCAAATCAAAACTACAATGAGATATCACCTCACACAATTCAAAATAGCTATCATCAAAAAATCCACAAACAATAAATGCTAGGGAAGGTGTGGAGAGAAGGGAACCCTCCTACACTGTTGGTGGGAATGTAAATTCATACAGCCACTATGGAGAACAGTATGGAGGTTTCTTTAAAAATTAAAAATAGGTCTACCATACAACCCTGCAATCCCACTCCTGGGCATATATCTGGAGGAAAACATGATTGGAAAGGATATATGCACCCCAGTGTTCATTACAGCACTGCTTACAATAGTCAAGACATGGAAGCAACCTAAATGTCCATTGACAGAGGAACAGATAAACAAACTGTGGTACATATATACATGTAATATTACTCAGCCAATAAAAAGAATGAAATAATGTCACATGCGGCAACATGGATGGATCTAGAGATTATCATACTGAGTGAAGTCAGACAGAGAAAGAGAAATATCATACGATATAGCTTATATGTGAAATCTAAAAAGAAATGATATAAATGAATTTATTTACAAATAGAAACAAAGTCACAGACTTAGAGAACAAACTTATGGTTACGAGGGCAAAGAGTGAAGGGAAGGGATAATGAGGGAGTCTGGGGATTGACATGTATACACAGCTGTATTTAAAGCTTATAACTAACAAGGATCTATTGTATAACACAGGGAACTCTGTTCAATGTTATGAAACAGCCTGGATGGGAAGGGAGTTTGGGGGAGAATGGATACATGTATATGTATGGCTGAGTTGCTCTGCTGTGCACCTGAAACTATTACATTGTTAATGGGCTATATTCCAATGTAAAATAAAAAGTGTGTGTGTGTGTTTTAAAAAGATAATACATTACCACATTGAAAAAAAAAAAAACTGGAACAGAAAAACAGGAAGTGAGGTGAAGTGAAGTGAAAGTCGCTCAGTCACGTCCAACTCTTTTTGATCCCAGGGACTGTACAATCCATGGAATTCTTCAGGCCAGAATACTGTAGCTGTTCCCTTCTCCAGGGGGTCTTCCCAACTCAGGGATCAACTTCAGGTCTCCCACATTGCAGGTGGATTCTTTACTAGCTGAGTCACCAGGGAACCCCGAAAAACAGGAAAGTATTGGGAAATTCTAAAGCAGCCATGGTTAATAAAATTGCACTTTGGCAAAAATAATCATGATGACTTCAGACACTTATAACCCACGAAAGTGCTTTCTGAAAGAGCTGCTTAATGTACTGGTATGCACCCCAACTCCCCAAAATGTTAGGCCATGATTAGAAAATCTGTTGTTATAACAAGTTATTACTTCACTGAACAGAAATTATCATCAGCGATTCTGTTGCCTTATCAAGTGGCTCAGAGGGTAAAGCGTCTGCCTGCAATGCAGGAGACCTGGGTTCGATTCCTGGGTCAGGAAGATCCCCTGGAGAAGGAAATGGCAATGCACTCAAGTACTCTTGCCTGGAAAATCCCATGGACAGAGAAGCCTGGTAGACTATAGTCCATGGGATCGCAAAGAGTTGGACACGACTGAGCGACTTCAGTTTCACTCTCTTATCAAGAGATCCGTGATGCCTTTTCAGAGAAAAGCAACTCCCATGGCTGGTCATAATAGACAGTCAATTATATAGCCCCTACTATGTGCCCTACTTAGTTAAGCTTTCCTGATAGCTCATTTGGTAAAGAATCCGCCTGCAATGTGGGAGACCTGGTTTTGAGCCCTGGGTTGGGAAGATCCCCTGGAAAAGGGAAAGGCTATCCATTCCAGTATTCTGGCCTGGAGAATTCCATGGACTGTATAGTCCATGGGGTTGCAAAGAGTCAGACACTGTTCCTCATAACAAACTTACGATATAGGTATTATTATAATACCCATTTTACAGATGAGGAAATTGAGGCATGGAGAGATTAGATAATTGGCTAAAAGTCATGCAGTTTGTCAGTATTGGAGCCAGGCTTCAAACATAGGAGGTCTGGCCCCATGGCTTCTGTCTTGGAATTCTAACCCATCTCTCTAATGTTTGACTTCCTAGAATGAAGACCTACCATGGAAAGAGTGAACATATGGTGCAACTTCCACAGGGAATCTGGAAATAAGGAAGCCCTCAGAGATAAAGGATCTATTGAGATTGGCCTCAACCACAAGTCTGCTGTCAATTTAAGGAGCCTGAACAACTCCCAGGACTGTAGACTCCTTGACAGCCACTTAAAGGGATTAGCTAGTCTAGACAGGCAGTCACTTAGTCTCAAGTGGTACTGGTAAACCATGGAAGAGTGGAAAAGGAGTCTGTGACCAGCTGTTTTGGGCAAGCAGTAACCGGTAAGGAGCAGTTATGTATTGCCTGAAATGCCCAGTCCTAGTAAGAGGCAGATGAATCAGGTCCTCAGCCTGAGAATCCCTGATATATTTTTTATCCCAGGTAGTTTGATTACAGTGAGAATGTGCCCAGAGCAGGCTACACAAATAATCGGATTGTTAAAAATCAGTTTCCTTGTATCTGATCAGCTCTGGAGAACTGCAAAGAATGAATTTCTAGAGTCTATCCCCGAGAAACCCAGGGCCAGATCTGAAACTCACTTTACCAAGGCACATGCCACTTTATGAGTGTCTTGGCAGCCAACCCATCTCTTTCCCTAGTGACAACCTGACTGCCCTATACATATGACTAGGAAAACTGGTAATTCCCTGGTTGTCCAGTGGTTAGAACTCCATGCTCTTATTGTTGATGGCTTGGGTTCAGTCTCTGGTTGGGGCCACAAGCCGCTGGGCGGAAAAAAAAAAGAAAAGAAAAATTTACAAGGCATCCTAAAACACACGTGGGCCTTTCGGTCTGGAAAGATAAATGCAATGTGATTATGTTTGAAGCCTATAATAGACTGAGGCCAGAATTGGGGACTCAGTTTAAGAAGCAATTTCTTGCAGGGTGATATTTTCCTAAATAAACAGTGCCCCATTTTCAGAAAAACAATGTCTCCACCTCATTCTTTAGGCTGCCCACTCCATCTACCGGAACATTTAAAACAATTCCAATAATATAAAAGGAGACCAGGAAAAAAACAATTCCAATAATATAAAAGGAGACCAGGAAAGGGAGAAAAGTTTCTGCCATCGTTCCAGACACAACCGCTATTTCCGTTTCCGGGGCACTCCCCAGCCTGTCCCAGGTTTGCTCAAAACTGAGCAGTTTCAGTGTGCCACAAGGCGACATTGACACCACCGCCTCCAGAACGTGCAAGCAAATCACAGGTCAGGAGCCGGGGAGTGATCACTTCTGAGCTCACTGGAAAAATTTAAGAGTGATAAGTGGGCACATTGCGAAAGCTAAGGCTTTGAAATCTGGTAACTGCACACACTGGTTGATGGAAGACAGTAGAACAAGAACCCATAAGGCGCTTTTAGGAAGGGATAGCCCTGCTGAACCCCACCCTAGTCTTGCGCAAGGTCAGCAAAGAAAGGGGATTAGGAAATAAAATGAATCCTCTCTCGTTTTAAATAAATGGTCTCTTATGCGTTACTTTTGAAGTCTTTCAGGTTGTTTTTTTTTTTTCTAACTTAATATTAGTTTTACTCATTGGGAGTGAAACAGACAAAACCCAGACCTCCCTCCCCCACCTCAACACACACACACACACACAAACACCCTCTTTTTGCTTTTGAAGCAAAGGGTACAGTTCAGTGTCAATACCTGTAGGGATAAAACCTTGTTTAAAACCTGTTTTATTAAGACGGGAGTAGCCAAGTACATGCTGTTTTGCATTTCAGCTCTGCCTCCACTTGCTGTGTATCTTTATGCAAATCATTGAACTTGCCCAGTCTCAAACTTTCTCATCTGTAGAATAGGGATAATAAACCTATTTAGGATCGTGTTATTGTTGTTGTTTACTGGTTAAGTCGTGTCAGGCTCTTTGCCACCCCATGGACTGTAGCCTGCTAGGCTTCTCTTTCCATGGGATTTCCCAGGCAAGAAAACTGGAGTGGATTTCCTTCTCCAGGGGATCTTCTTCACCCAGGGATCAAATCCACGCCTCTTGCGTTTTCTGCATTGGCAGGCGGATTCTGTTTTACCACTATGCCACCTGGGAAGCCCATTTAGGACTGCAGTGAGCAGTACATGAAAACATAAATCCTTGGGTGCACTGCCTAGCACATTTCAAGCTAACAATACCAGGTTGCACTTCTCAACACTAAACCGAAGTCATTGTCAATTAAAAAAAAAAAAAGTGGCAACTTGGATCACACTCTCTGATGAGAATAAATATATTTAGATGTCCTTTGGCTGACGCTTTTAGGATCAGCCAAGAATCAGCAAAGCCAAGAGCCGTGCCGGAGCGAACCTATTTGCTGCCAAGAATTCCGGCCAGCACTTTCTAAATTCGGAGAAACACACCCTCAAGTCCCCGTCCGGGGGCCATCCCCGAGCGCCAGCTCAACCCGGGCCGTCCCCCACCCCCGGCAGAAGCGCGTTCCTTGGCTTCCATCCAGAAAACAGACGGATACCCGCGGGAAATCAACTTGAGTGGACTCGAGCGCACAGGGCGGCACGCGCGCAGAGGGGAGCGCGCGGGCTCCCAGGGGTCCCTCCCGGCGCCCCCAGCCGGGGCGGCACACTGGGCACGCGGCTCACCTGCCTGGCTCAGAGGCACCGCGGCGGCCAGAAGCAGCAGGAGCAGCGGTAGCCGGGCCGGCGGCGGGGGCAGCCCGAGGCGCTCATCCCGGCGGTGGCGGGGCATTGCTCGGCGGCCGCGATCTCCGCTCCGCTCTGCAGGACGAGGCAGCTGCTGGCAGAGCGGCTCTGGGGCCGGCAGCGGGGCGCCCAGACGCGGAGTTTCGGGCGTCCTTAACTTTCCTCTCTCATAAGCCCGGCCTGTCTGGGGCTTTTTAGGGGCGAGGAAGCCTCACGTGGTCTTGAGGACAACCTTCGTCCTGCTGGGCCCGTCTGGGAAGGGCGGGTCCTTTCTGACCCTCTAGCGCCCCGTGAGCCGGGCCGGGCCGGTTCCCCTCCTGCACTCTTGGGACGTATGTGCTGCTTTCTCTGCACTCCGTCGAGCGGTTTGGCGACCCAGGGCTGGGACAGATCAGTTCACGTCCACACCGCTGGCTTCCAGGGCCGGCCACTGGTCTGCAGCAGCGGAGACGGGGCGTCCTGGGCAGTGCAGAAATGCATACCCCTGCCTACACGCAGATTCCTCGCCCTTTCGGAGAGGGCTTCCCAAGTGCTTCCAACTCAGGGTTTAGCGCCCGTCTCCATCCCCGCTGTTTAACCTCAATCCATTTGCTGCAGCTCAGGACTTCGGATCTTTTGCTTTTCAAAACTTCATTGGCTGGAACCACCACTGGCGAGTGATTCAGATTAGATGGGGCTGAAACCAGTGATTTCCCAGAAAACTCCTGTGAAGTCCCCATTTCTGTGCGGGGTCAGGTGAAAGTGACATTGTGAAGGCGGCAACACCGTGCCTTGGGGGACATTGTGAAGGCGGCAGACGGTGCCCTAGGTGACATTGTGAAGTAGGCAAAAGGCATTTTATTCATCCAGTAAGACCTCTGTTGAGCCCACCTGTGTGTCCCGTACAGGAGGTATAAAGACCACTAAGACCACGGTCTACAGCAGGCCAGGAGCGACAAAGCCCTATAAATAAACAGGTACCGGAAGTTGCCTTCAGTGCTGTAACAGAGTCCTGCTTACCTATGATTGCATCCACCTGGGGACCAAGGCACCGCCTTCTCCATCTTTCTTCTGAGCTTAACCGAGGTTTAGGGGAGATGGGAAGGGAGGGAAAGAGGCACTTTTCCTAGAGGGCGAAACACATTTGTCTTGCTAGGAATGATATAAAACAATTACATCAGATCTTTATGCAAATTGTTAAACACATCACAGTATGCCTGTTTCTCTTCCAAAAGGTGTAATTAACTTAGCATTTAAGCACTTATGCACCGATGGCAAAAATTTTAGCATGACAAATTTGTTACTCAATGTCGTTTGGGCTAAATTCTAAGCATTCTTCACCTCCTCCATATTCTTTGCCCCTTCACTTAGGGTTCTTCTTTGTTTCAGGGGGCTTATGTATTGACTGGGTAGAGTGCATCTACTCTGAGTCATCTTTTTGGCTTGGTGGCCTCCAGGGAGATGTAGTTCATCTCTTCTGGTCCTCCTTGTGGTACAGCAGTGGCAGGAATCCACTGTTGACATCTGAGGCTCTTGGCCTCACATCTGGATTCCTAAATGCTCTGTGTATTAGTTAGGTAATGACAAATTCCCAAAGTTCGATGGTTAATGCAACTGAAATGTATACCTGACTCATATACCAGTCTAGTGTCGGAGTTCTTTATTGGTTGGTGGCTTTCTTTCATGTGGAAATTAAGAACCTGGTATCCTTTCATTTGTGGTTCCACCATTCCCTAAAACAGATGTCCCCATCTTTCTTGGTTCATAGTGCCCTGAGAATCTTGGGACTGCAGGCCGAAAGAAATATCTAACAGTTTCTTTTATTAATTAGTTAGGATCAAACAATTTATAAGTAGTAATTTACTCAGTGTCCTAGATGGTACTATGTTTTCCTCAAAGATTTATATCTCAAATGTTCCCTTTAGTTCACTGTGGTGTGTTCCACTGATACTATTATTTCCTGTGAATATTTAGCATATCCTAGGTCTTCTGTATTGCAGCTGGGTTCTTTACCGTCTGAGCCACCAGGGAAGCCCATATTCTAGGTAGCCCTTGGTGAATTCACTGTGGTTCTCAAACTGGATACAGGAACCATCACCCAAGGGACTTGGAATGTTTTCTTCTAACCAGAAGAAGAGGAAAGAATACGGGACAGCTCTTTTACTTCTTATTCACTTCCACTCACATTCCATCAACAGTAACTAGACATATTGCCATACCTGGATGCTAAAGAGACTGGGAAATGCAGCCTCTGGCTCAGACGTCACCTCTCAGAATGGAAAGAAAACGTACATTTTTGAGGAAGGAACCTGGCTGTCTCTGGCACTCTCAGCAACCTCTCCATCCAGACTTGGATTCTACCGGATCCTCTGGCTCATTCTCAGACTCCTCCGATTCCTCTATGTGTGTGTGGGGGGGGGTGGGGTGGGGGGTGGGGGTGGGGGGGTGGGTAAGGGTAAGGGTGTGGTGGGGGGAGGTGGGGTGGGCTTGTGGAGTAGGGACTCAAAGATCCTGACTTGGGGTGTGTTAGTCAGCCTCCCCAAACAGGGCCCTCTATCACTGCCTATCTGCAATTCACATGTCATTGTAGGGCATATAACTCCTTGCAAATTCATGAACTACATTCTGAGAAGTTTAAACACAGCCTCCTCTGCTCTGGTAACTCTAGACCTATTTGGAGTTTCTATTACCAAATGCTCCCACATCCCGCCCCACCCATCAAATAGGCGACTCATCTCCTAGAGGAAGGGTGGTGCTGGCCCTTGCATCAACTCTCTGAGTCTTTCTCTTATCAGCTCTTCAAACTTTGTAGTTGTTTACATAAGAGTTATTATACATTCTTATACTTTATCTTTTAAACATTTATTATCTACTATATACCTTTTATATATTCTTCTTATTCCAATTTATTGTTCTTGAATATTTTTCACACCACTTTATTTCAATCTGTGCCTTCTAATCAACTGTTGAATATTTCAAAATATTTTTCTCTCAAATGCACACATCTGACATTTGAATGACTTTGAATATTATGGTTTGTGTCTACACAAGACCTCAAAAAGTCACAAGCTTTACTCTTTGGCTTTTTCATTACTTTTGTCTCCTCCTTCCTTGAGAAACAAGTTTTAGCTTATTGGATTTAATCTACTACTGGAAAATTTACTAAGTTTTACTAAATGTGTAGGGTAATATTCAACTTCCTCCTGTATATTTACTTCTGTAGTTAATTTTTCTTGTATTTATTTATTATTTTCCTACATTCATTTTTGTGCAGGTTGTTTTGGTAGTTGAACTTACCATTTGGTACTCTGAGATCAGATTATTGAGTTCAGACTGCTGTATAACCAAAGAAAAGATGGACATTCCTGGGCTCAAGCTTAATGCCCGTGGAGCTTGTTTTGCTCACTTATAACACAGTTCTGTACTGAGCATCACTGACTCAATGGACATGAATTTGAGAAAACTCTGGGAGATACTTAAGAACAGGGGAGTCTAGTGTGCTGCAGTCCATGGGGTAGCAAACAGTCAGACGTGACATAGCAACTGAACAACTGTACTATATCCCTATCCTCTCTTCTACTCACTTGCTCGGACTTTATATAAGTTACCGTCCATTGTAATTTCCAGACTGCAGGTGTTTTGCAAACTGGTTACATAAAAGAGGAGCTGCCATTGGTCAGCAATTGTAAGGCCACTGGCACATCTTAGCTTTGGGACCACAGTATAAGGGTGAGACGTGAATCAGGCATGAGTTGACTGAAGTAGATGAAGCAGAGTTTAACAGAGAAGTTGCTATACAAGTTGAATACTGATTAGAGTAGACGCTTAGTAGAGTAGAGTAGATGGGATAGAGTAGATGATTTAGTATCATTATCTTTCTCTACAGATAACTGTAAACTTTTTACCCAGGTGATAGGCATCTTGGTCCCCATCTTTACATTCCAAAGAGGCTGAAAAAAAGACTGAACACCCTTGAGGCCAAGCACAGTTTCTTCATTGTTGAAGAGGGATGTAATTTTTTTTTGCCTAGGGTTCTTTTTTCATAATTTTTCTTTTTCTATTTCTTTTCTAAATTCAGTGGCTATCTCCTGGAGTCAATTCAGTCACTTAGTCAACGTCTGACTCTTTGCGACCCCAAGGACTGCAGCACGCCAGGCTTCCCTGTCCATCACCAGCCCCCAAAGCTTGCTCAAACTCATCTTCATCGAGTTGGTGATGTCATCCAACCATCTTATCCTCTGTTGTCTCCCCCTCCTCCAGCCTGCAATCTTTCCCAGCATCATGGTCTTTTCTAGTGAGTGAGTTCTTCACATCAGGTGTCTGACGTACTGGAGTAGATGTCACCAATTTCTCTATTTACTTTCCTTCCCCCACTCTTAATTATCTTAGTATTTTCTCTTCTTTCTACAGACAGAAATACCAATACCAAGTAAAAACAGTTAACAAAATGAAACCCTTTTTTAGTTCTGTTTAATCTTGACTACAGATGCAAAATATTTCTGTATTAAATGTCCCAGATCCTCTTTCAGATTATAAAAAAGGATTTAAGCCTAAACCATGTGTAACAGTGAATAAATGAAAAGTATTTGATCAAGATTTGGTTGGTCTAGTTGCTATTGATATTTTTAAATGAAGACAACAAGAATACAAGTCTTAGGCAATGAATTCTTGGAAAGTGGATAGAAATTAACATGTAAATGAAACCCAGGGTCAAAACCCAAGAAAATGTTACTAGGAAAAGATCCTATTTCAGTCTAGCTGAGTAAACTAGATGAACATCCCCTGGATACAGAGAATTGTGTTCTCAACTGTGCATATCAATCTTCCAAAAAACTGCAGTCTGAGAAAGGAATACTAGGGAGCATTGCCAAGAGAAATTTGAATACTCTCTCTGTTGAGAAACACATTGTCTGCTAGCACTTTCAATGTAAAGATGAGTAATCAGAAACAAGAACCAGCACAACATGGAGTCTTTTAGAAACAGTGCCATACGAGGGAAAAGGAACATCATCCTGAAAGCTCAAATTTCTAAAAAATATCAATTTTAGGAACCCAAAGAAATTTTAGGAAAATAATATTAGCATCTTCTATAGGATATGAGAAGATTGGCTGTCTCTATTCAAGAGAAAATTTATAAAGAAAAACAGGTTGAGAAGAAAAAACATGAGATGAAATGGGAGATGGATAGAACAGGAGAGGGTTGATAGAAAACTAAAAATTTCATTGTATTATTGACTTTCCATTGGAAGCTATGAATGAAGAGCAGAAACTGACACTTTTGAAAATGGAGTCAGGAATTTGACGGAAAAATTGATGAGGCCTTCCAAAAAACAGAGGCGAAAGATAGGAATGAAAAGGAAGGTAAGGGTGAGAGACACAAAAGAGTCTACAGTCCAACCTAAGAATGATATTCTTATTGAAAATTAAGATCAAATAAAATCAAACAGAAGCACTGATCAAAACACTATCAGGAAAGCTTTCCTGAGCTGAGTGCTTTTCCTGATATGATATGATGGGAGGTGCCCAACATCACTTACATTGTAGTCTCGGCAATATTTTTTGCCTAAATATAATCATGGGGATCATATCTGGCTGGGGCCAGCTCCATGGGCACATGACCTGTGTGATGAAATATCCCCCATCCTCGATGGTGAGAGATGTACTTAGTGGTGTGGATGTACTTAGTACCACTGAACTGGACAGTTAAATAGGGTTACAACAGTAGGTTTTCTGTTTTGTGACTTTTATTGCATCTGGACTACAGATGCAAAATATTTCTGTATTAAATGTCCCAGATCTTCTTTCAGGTTATAGAAAAATAATTTATACCTAAACAGTTTATAACACCAAAAAAAAATTTTTTTTTTAAATAGCAAGATGTGTTCTAAATATAAATTATAAATGAACACTATAGTAAGTTACCAGTTTATAATCTTACAATATCTAACTTGCTCTAAGCAAAATAAAAAACAAAAGTTTCAGCAATCTTTCCTGCAAAAAAAAAAAAAATACACACACATCATCATCATCATCATCCTTAGAAAGGACCCACGCTTGGTTTAACGTCCTGCTGTCACTTGTCCTGAAATTCTTACTAATTTCTGAACAGACAGTCTTGTATTTTCATCTTGTGCATTTTCTTGCATCACAAATCATACAGCCATTCCTGAATCTGCCAAATCTACATTGTGGGACATTCTACAAGACAACAGGTCTATATTATTTTCTAAAATGTCAGTTACGTAATAGATATCCCCTTCCTCACCCCTCAAAAACCCACTGCCCTAGAAAAAGCATGAAGTACTCTTCCAGGTTAAAGGCAGTTAAGGAGACGTGATGACCCAAAATGTTAATAATGTGCAAACTTTAATTGGATCTTGAGTGGGTATATGTGTATGATGGGGGGATGTCTACAAAAGACATTTTAGGGGAGAATATTTGGGAAAATTTAAATAAATAAGGACTATATATTAGATGGCATTGTACATTTAAACATTTATTGGGCACGAAAATTGCATTCTGTGTATGCAAAAGGAGGTCCTAGTTTTTAGCCAATACAGCCTGTGGTCAAGTGTCATGATGTTTGCAACTTACTGTCAAATGGTTTGGTAAAAATAAATGCATGTAGTTTGGTCTAAGTCTTGTCTGACTCTTTTTGCAACCCAATGGACTGTAGCCCTCCAGGCTCCTCTGTCAATGGGATTCTCCAGGCAAGAATACTGGAGTGGGTTGCCATTTCCGTTTCCAGGGGATCCTCCCAGCTCAGAGATCAAACCCATGTCTCTTGCATTGGCAGGCGGCTCTTTGAGGCACCAGGGAAGCCCAAATGCATATATGGACACAAGTAAAATAAATATGACCAAAGAACTCCCACAATAATCCTCTCAGCAAACTTCTTTTCTAAGGGGGAGTTTTTAATGAGTATTTGTCCATTGACTTTCTAATTGGTTTACGTCTCCAGTGTCTCCCTTTCCATGGTGCCAATAATACCTAAGTCCAGGCATCTCCTCCCTGTGCTCTTTCAGCAATCAGCAGATGACTTCTCTTAAACACAGATGCTCTCAAGCCTGAACCCATCAATCTACGGGCCCTGGTCCTGGAGGTTAAAACTTTATTGAGTCTTCACTCAATAAAGGTAAGTCTCTCCCTAGGGGTAACTGCCTATCAACTATTAAGAAAACAGGTTCTGAATGGTATATAAGAAGAGGAAAAATATAAACCCACTAAGAACTGTGATTGTTCCAGTGAAGGGAAAATGGAAAATGTTACCTACAAAGTAGTAAAAAAGAAAAAAAAAAAGCAGATCAACTTTGCCGTTCAAGAATCATCTACAGCCCTTGTTGAGAGAAAAGGTTGCGGCCATGAAATTTTATATTGAGGTTTTTTTTTTTTTTTGAGGTTCAAAAAATTTATTTGGTCAGGGTTTTTTTTTTTTTTACTTTACAATTCTATATTGGTTTTGCCATACATTGACATGAATCCACCACGGGTGTACATGCGTTCCCAAACATGAAACACCCTCCCACCCTTATTGAGTTAATTTTAGTTCATGTGTTAAGGTAACCAGTGTTCAAGGACTCAGAAAATAGAACTTGCATGAATCATAAAATCATTTTTGAAAGAATTACTTTGATACAGTTCAACAGACTGGATGACAAGTCAAAATAAAGAAAAATGGGGAAGTCATAATGTAAAAATTTAGAGAATCTTTTACATGGTTTAGTAACTTCAGGACCCCACATTCAGGAATCGAGTGGGTTCTGTACTCGCCAGTGAATTCTGCTAGGAAGGTGGCAGCTTGCCCTTCTGTGTTTCGATTAGCAAGACTGTTTTTTCCCTCTTCCCTTTCTTGCCCACTGACACAAGGTGGATTTCTCAAGTTGCATTTTCCACTGTGCAGTGTGGATTGAGTCCCTGCTGTGGTTGATAATTTGTAAGTGCTTTTCTGTTCATCTCTCCCTACCAAGCAATTTGATTGAAACACTGTGTCAACAAGAATTACCCAACAGAAGTCAAGTTGCATTAAAAAAAAAAAAAACCATAATGGCTATTTTCATTGCCAAATAAATTGAGCAATGATTTTTCTACATCCTGGCAACTCCTCTTCAAAAATGTGTGGTTTTTTTTTTTTTAACTGGCTATGAAAAACAAATTAGTCAGGGGCAATCAGTTAGCAGTTATGAAGCCCATCCTCTTATTGTTCTTCTAGGGAATGATCAGTCTTATTCACTACTACACAGTGGTGTGGGGTCTTGGCTAAGCAACACTAGGATTCATATTTGAACATGTCTGATGAATGCATGTGTCCACATGTATCCATCTACTTGAACTGAGTTGTACTGAGGAAGGAAACTGGAGAAGTAGGTTTGTGTTGAGCACCTGGGGGAAAGCAGAATAGGTGGGGAGAAAGAAGAGTGGGTGGAGAGAAAAGTTTGGTGCCTCTTTCATAATTTGCCTGCCTTGTTAACTTGGTTTCAAAGCTTGAAGAGAAAGGGGCTTCAGGCAGAAGGAACAGATTTCAGCGAGCTTTTGAGATTTGGAGCCATTAAAGCATTGTTCTGATGCCGGACGACACATGGGCCATGGAGTAGAGAGAAGAAACATGGATTCCACAAGTAAAAACTGCAAGGGGGCCAAACTGCACTGAACTGGTAGAGATAAAGTGCATATATTTGGAAAAACCCTATGATAATGCTATGAATGAAAGTGAAAGTGTCAGTCACTCAGTCGTGTCTGATCTTTGTAACCCTATGGCCCTATGGACTGTAGTCCGCCAGGCTCCTCTGTCCATGGGGTTCTCCAGGCAAGAATACTGGAGTGGGTTGCCATTCCCTTCTCCGGGGGAGGAGGAAGGGTGTCTTCCTGACTGAAGGATCAAATCTGGATCTCCCAAATTGCAGGCAGATGTTTTACCATCTGAGCCACCAGGGAAGCCCTCCCAAATTAAATAGTTTAACATCACGGACACACATTTGCAAGGTTATTGTTATTGTTTGGCCTCTATGTTGTGTCCAATTCTTTTCTGACCCTACAGACCAAAGCCTGCCAAGTTCCTCTGCCCATGGGGATTCTCTAGGCAAGAATACTGGAGTGGGTTGCCATGCCCAGCTCCAGGGGATCTTTCCGATGCAGGGATCAAACCTGTGTCTCCTGAATTGGCAGGACAGTTCTTTACTGTCTGAGCCACTGAAATGAAAATGGTGACTGGGAGGAGGAAGGGAATCAATCATCAATTGTATTATAACAAAATTTGTCTTACTGCATGCATATTCTTATATTCAGTTCAGTCGTCGATTCTGTCTGACTCTTTGTGACCCCATGGACTGCAGCATGCCAGGATTCCCTATCCATCACCAGCTCCCGGAGGTTACTCAAACTCATGTCCATTGAGTCAGTGATTTGATGCCATCCAACCATCTCATCCTCTGTTGTCCCCTTCTCCCACCTTCAATGTATCCCAGCATCATCCCAGGGTTTTTTCCAATGAGTCAGTTCTTCACATCAGGTGGCCAAAGTACTGGAGTTTCAGCTGCAGCATCAGTCCTTCCAAAGAATATTCAGGACTGATTTCCTTTAGGATTGACTGGTTTGATCTTGCAGTCCAAGGGACTCTCAAGAGTCTTCTCCAACACACAGTTCAAAAGCATCAATTCTTTGGTGCTCAGCTTTCTTTATAGTCCAACTCTCACACCCATATATGACTACTGGAAAATACATAGGTTTGACTAAATGGACTTTTGTTGGCAAATAATGTCTCTGCTTTTTAATATCTATCTAGGTTGGTCATACCTTTTCTTTGAAAGAACAAGCGTCTTTTAATTTCATGGCTGAACTCAACATCTCCAGTGATTTTGGAGCCCCCCAAAATGAAGTCTGCTGCTGTTTCTGTTATTTCCCCATCTATTTGCCATGAAGTGATGGGACCACATGCCATGATCTTAGTTTTCTGAATGTTGAGTTTTAAGCCAAATTTTTCACTCTCCTCTATCACTTTCATCAGGAGTTTCTTTAGTTCTTCTCTTTCTGCCATAAGGGTGGTGTCATCTGCATATCTGAGATTATTGATATTTCTCCCCGCAACCTTGATTCCAGCTTGTGCTTCATCTAGCCCGGCATTTTGCATGATGTACTCTGCATATAAGTTAAATAAACCAGGGTGACAATATACACTCTTGACATACTCTTTTTCCTATTAGGAGCCAGTCTGTTGTTCCAGGTCCACTTCTAACTGTTGCTTTTTGACTTGCATAAAGATTTCTCAGGAGGCAGGTCAGGTGGTCTGGCATTCCCAAAACTTGAACTATTTTCCACAGTTTATTGTGGTCCACACAGTCAAAGGCTTTCGAGTAGTCAATAAAGCAGAAGTTTTTCTGGAAGTCTCATGCTTTTTTGAAGATCCAGTGGATGTTTGCAATTTGACTGCTGATTCCTCTGCCTTTTCTAAATCCATCTTGAACACTTGGGAGTTCACAGTTCACGTACTGCTGAAACCTGGGTTGGAGAATTTTGAGCATTACTTTACTACCATGTGAGATGAGTCCAGTTGTGTGATAGTTTGAGCATTATTTGGTATTGCTTTTCTTTGGGATTGGAATGAAAACTGACCTTTTCCAGGCCTGTGGCTGGAGTTTTCCACTGCTGAGTTTTCCAAATTTACTGACATATTGAGTGCAGCACTTTCACAGCATCATCTTTCAGGATTTGAAAGCTCAGCTGGAATTTCATCACCTCCAGTAGCTTTGTTCATAGTGATGCTTCCTAAGGCCCACTTGACTTCACATTCCAGGATGTCTGGCTCTAGGTGAGTGATCACACCATCGTGCTTATCTGGGTCATGAAAATCTTTTTTGTACAGTTCTTCTGTGTATTCTTGCCACCTCTTCTTAATATCTTCTGCTTCTGTTAGGTCCATACCATTTCTGTCCTTTATTGAGCCCATCTTTGCATGAAATTTTCCCTTGGTATCTCTAATTTTCTTGAAGAGATCTCTAGTCTTTCCCATTCTATTTTTTTCCTGTATTTCTTTGCATTGATCACTGAGGAAGGCTTTCTTATCTCTCCTTGCTATTCTTTGGAACTTTGCATTCAAATGGGTGTATGTTTCCTTTTCTCCTTTGCCTTTAGCTTGTCTTCTTTTCTCAGCTTTTTGTAAGGCTTCCTCAGACAACCATTTTGCCTTTTTGAATTTCTTTTTCTTGGGGATGGTCTTGATCCCTGCCTCCTGTACAATGTTACAAACCTCCATCCA
Source organism: Oryx dammah (assembly GCF_014754425.2). Classification (NCBI taxonomy): domain Eukaryota; kingdom Metazoa; phylum Chordata; class Mammalia; order Artiodactyla; family Bovidae; genus Oryx; species Oryx dammah. The sequence continues at coordinate 23,472,340 of NW_024070213.1, forward strand.
CAGTTCTTCAGGCACTCTAGAATCTATTTTTCATTTCCACTGTATAATCATAAGGGATTTGATTTAGGTCATACCTGAATGGTCTAGTGGTTTTCCCTACTTTCTTCAATTTAAGTCTGAATTTGGCAATAAGGAGTTCATGATCTGAGCCACAGTCAACTCCTGATCTTGTTTTTGTTGACTGTATAGAGCTTCTCCATCTTTGGCTGCAAAGAATATAATCAATCTGGTGCCTGACCTTGCTTATGTCACCAGTCACATACACAACAATATTGCATAGGAACCTGGAATGTCAGGTCCATGAATCAAGGCAAATTGGAAGTGGCAAACAGGAGATGGCAAGAGTGAACATCGACATTCTAGGAATCAGCAAACTAAAATGGACTGGAATGGGTGAATTTAACTCAGATGACCATTATATCTACTACTGCGGGCAGGAATCCCTTAGAAGAAATGGAGTAGCCATCATGGTCAACAAAAGAGTCCAAAATGCAGTACTTGGATGCAATCTCAAAAATGACAGAATGATCTCTGTTCATTTCCAAGGCAAACCATTCAATATCACATTAATCCAAGTCTATGCCCCAACCAGTAATGCTGAAGAAGCTGAAGTTGAATGGTTCTATGAAGACTTACAAGACCTTTTAGAACTAACACCCAAAAAAAAATGTCCTTTTCATTATAGGGGACTGGAATAAGTAGGAAATCAAGAAACACCTGGAGTAACAGGCAAATTTGGCCTTGGAATACGGAATGAAGCAGGGCAAAGACTAATAGGGTTTTCCCAAGAAATTGCACTGGTCATAGCAAACACCCTCTTCCAACAACACAAGAGAAGACTCTACACATGGACATCACCAGATGGTCAACACCAAAATCAGATTGATTATATTCTTTGCAGCCAAAGATGGAGAAGCTCTATACAGTCAACAAAAACAAGACCAGGAGCTGACTGTGACTCAGATCATGAACTCCTTATTACCAAATTCAGACTTAAATTGAAGAAAGTGGGGAAAACCAGTAGACCATTCAAGTATGCCCTAAATCAAATCCCTTATGATTATACAGTGGAAGTGAGAAATAGATTTAAGGGGCTAGATCTGATAGATAGAGTGCCTGATGAACTATGGAATGAGTTTCATGACATTGTACAGGACACAGGTATCAAGACCATCCCCACGGAAAAGAAATGCAAAAAAGCAAAATGGCTGTCTAAGGAGGCCTTACAAATAGCTGTGAAAAGAAGAGAAGTGAAAAGCGAAGGAGAAAAGGAAAGATATAAGCATCTGAATGCAGAGTTTCAAAGAATAACAAGAAGAGATAAGAAAGTCTCCTCAGCCATCAATGCAAAGAAATAGAAGAAAACAACAGAATGGGAAAGACTAGAGATCTCTTCAAGAAAATTAGAGATACCAAGGGAACATTTCATGCAAAGATGGGCTCGATAAAGGACAGAAATGGTATGGACCTAACAGAAGCAGAAGATATTAAGAAAAGGTGGCAAGAATACACAGAACTATACAGAAAAGATCTTCATGACCCAGATAATCACGATGGTGTGATCACTCACCTAGAGCCAGACATCCTGGAACATGAAGTCAAGTGGGCCTTAGAAAGCATCACTATGAACAGAGCTAGTGGAGGTGATGGAATTCCAGTGGAGCTATTTCAAATCCTGAAAGACAATGCTGTGAAAGTGCTGCACTCAATATGCCAGCAATTTTGGAAAACTCAGCAGTGGCCACAGGACTGGAAAAGGTCCGTTTTCATTCCAATCCCAAAGAAAAGTAATGCCAAAGAATGCTCAAACTACTGCACAATTGCACTCGTCTTACACACTAGTAAAGTAATGCTGAAAATTCTCCAAGCCAGGCTTCAGCAATATGTGAACCGTGAACTTCCTGATGTTCAAGCTGGTTTTAGAAAAGGCAGAGGAACCAGAGATCAAATAGCCAACATCCGCTGGATCATCAAAAAAGCAAGAGAATTCCAGAAAAACATCTATTTCTGCTTTATTGACTATGCCAAAGCCTTTGACTGTGTGGATCACAAGAAACTGTGGAAAATTCTGAAAGAGATGGGAATAGCAGACCACCTGACCAGCCTCTTGAGAAACCTGTATGCAGGTCAGGAAGCAACAGTTAGAACTGGGCATGGAACAACAGCCTGGTTCCAAATAAGAAAAGGAGTACATCAAGGCTTTATATTTTCACCCTGCTTATTTAACTTATATGCAGAGTACATCATGAGAAACACTGGACTGGAAGAAACACAAGCTGGAATCAAGATTGCCGGGAGAAACATCAATAATCTCAGATATGCAGATGACACCACCCTTATGGCAGAAAGTGAAGAGGAACTAAAAAGCCTCTTGATGAAAGTGAAAGAGGAGAGTGATAAAGTTGGCTTAAAGCTCAGCATTCAAAAAACAAAGATCATGGCATCTGGTCCCATCACTCCATGGGAAATAGATGGGGAAACAGTGGAAACAGTGTCAGACTTTATTTTTGGGGGCTCCAAAATCACTGCAGATGGTGATTGCAGCCATGAAATTAAAAGACGCTTACTCCTTGGAAGAAAAGTTATGACCAACCTAGATAGCATATTGAAAAGCAGAGACATTACTTTGCCAACAAAGGTTCATCTAGTCAAGGCTATGGTTTTTTCAGTGGTCATGTATGGATGTGAAAGTTGGACTGTGAAGAAGGCTGAGTGCCAAAGAATTGATGCTTTTGAACTGTGGTGTTGGAGAAGACTCTTGAGAGTCCCTTGGACCTCAAGGAGATCCAACCAGTCCATTCTGAAGTTGATCAACCCTGGGATTTCTTTGGAAGGAATGATGCTAAAGCTGAAATTCCAGAACTTTGGCCACCTGATGCAAAGAATTGACTCATTGGAAAAGACTCTGATGCTGGGAAGGATTGGGGGCAGGAGGAGAAGGGGATGACAGAAGATGAGATGGCTGGATGGCATCACTGACTCGAAGGACGTGAATCAGTGAACTCCAGGAGCTGGTGATGGACAGGGAGGCCTGGCGTGCTGCAATTCATGGGGTCGCAAAGAGTCGGACACGACTGAGCAACTGAACTGAACTGAACTGATGCAATATTGTTCTTTATAGCATCGGACTTTACTTCCATCACCAGTCACATCCTCAACTGGGTGTTGTTTTTGTTTTGGCTTTGTCTCTTCATTCTTTCTGGAGCTATTTTTCTACTGATCTCCAGTAGTAGATTGGGCACCTACTGACCTGGTGAGTTCACCTGTCAGTGTCCTATCTTTTTGCCTTTTCATACTGTTCATGGGGTTCTGAAGGCAAGAACACTGAAGTGGTTTGGCATTCCCTTTTCCCGTGGACCACATTTTGTCAGAACTCTCCAGCATGATCTGTCCATCATGGGTGGCCCTACAGAGCACATAGTTTCATTGAGTTAGACAAGAGAGTTCCAGAAAAAACATCTATTTCAGCTTTATTGACTATGCCAAAGCCTTTGACTGTGTGGATCACAAGAAACTGTGGAAAATTCTGCAAGAGATGGGAATACCAGACCACGTGACCTGCCTCTTGAGAAATCTGTATGCAGGTCAGGAAGCAACAGTTAGAACTGGGCATGGAACAACAGACTAGTTTCAAATAGGAAAAGGAGTACATCAAGGCTGTATATTGTCACCCTGCCTATTTAACTTATATGCAGAGTACATCATGAGAAACACTGGACTGGAAGAAACACAAGCTGGAATCAAGATTGCCAGGAGAAATATCAATAACCTCAGATATGCAGATGACACCATCCTTATGGCAGACAGTGAAGAGGAACAAAAAAGCCTCTTGATGAAAGTGAAAGAGGAGAGTGAAAAAGTTGGCTTAAAGCCCAAAAAACGAAGATCATGGCATCTGATCCCATCACTTCATGGGAAATAGATGGGGGAACAGTGGAAACAGTGTCAGACTTTATTTTTGGTGGCTCCAAAATCATTGCAGATGGTGATTGCAGCCATAAAATTAAAAGACGCTTACTGCTTGGAAGAAAAGTTATGACCAACCTAGATAGCATATTCAAAAGCAGAGACATTACTTTGCTGACTAATGTCCATCTAATCAAGGCTATGGTTTTTCCAGTAGTCAAGTATGGATGTGAGTGTTAGACTGTGAAGAAGGCTGAGCGCCAAAGAATTGATGCTTTCGAACTGTGGTGTTAGAGAGGACTCTTGAGAGTCCCTTGAACTGCAAGGAGATCCAACCAGTCCATTCTGAAGGAAATCAGCCATGGGATTTCTTTGGAAGGAATGATGCTAAAGCTGAAACTCCAGTACTTAGGCCACCTCATGGGAAGAGTTGACTCATTGGAGAAGACTCTGATGTTGGGAGGAATTGGGGGCAGGAGGAGAAGGGGACAACAGAGGATGAAATGGTTGGATGGCATCACTGACTCAATGGACGTGAGTTTGAGTGAATTCCGGGAGTTGGTGATGGGCAGGGAGGCCTGGCGTGCTGCGATTCATGGGGTCGCAAAGAGTTGGACACGACTGAGTGACTGAACTGAACTGTGGTCCGTGTGATCAGTTTGATTAGTTTTCTGTGACTGTGGCCTTCTGATGGATAAGGATAAGAAGTTTATGGAAGCTTCCTGATGGGAGATACTGACTGATGGGGAAACTGTGTCTTGTTCTGATGGGTGGGGCCATGCTCAGTAAATCTTTAATCCAATTTTCTGTTGATGGGCAGGGCTGTGTTCCCTCCCTGTTGTTTGACCTGATGCCAAACTATAGGGAAGGTAATGAAGTTCAGTTCATTTCAGTTCAGTCACTAAGTCGTGTCCGACTCCTTGAGATCCCATAAATTGTAGCGCACCTCCCTGTCCACCACCAACTCCTGGAGTTCACCCAAACTCGTGTCTGTCGAGTCAGTGATGCCATCCAGCCATCTCATCCTCCGCCATCCCCTTCTCCTCCTGCCCCCAATCCCTCCCAGCATCAGAGTCTTTTCCAATTAGTTAACTCTTTGTATCAGGTGGCCAAAGTATTGGAGTTTCAGTTTTAGCATCAGTCCTTCCAAAGAACACCAAGGACTGGTCTCCTTTAGAATGAACTGTTTGAATCTCCTCGCAGTCCAAGGGACTCTCAAGAGTCTTCTCCAACACCACAGTCAAAAGCATCAATTCTTCAGCACTCAGCTTTCTTCACAGTCCAACTTTCACATCCATACGTGACTACTGTAAAAACCATAGCCTTGACTAGACAGAACTTTGTTGGCAAAGTAATGTCATACTCAAATGGGTATTACTTTTAAATGTGGTTGGGAAAACAAAGCTGGCTAAGGAAAGGAAAGAATTACATGAACATAGTATAGTGAATGTCTCTGCTTGTGGGCTTGGGGTTGATTTTTTTCCCTCACCTGTCAGCATTTTCCCAAAATTTAATGACAAGAATATGGTAGTTTTCTCATCTAAAACCTGTATTTTGAAATATCCATAAGAAATATCATTTCTTTTTAAAAAGTATTTGAAGGTGTCTTGGTTGAACAAATCCTCTTACTCGCATCTAAATTGAATCAGGAGTTTTAAATTGGCTATTAAACACTTTGAAACATATATTTCAGATCAAGCCTTTTCACTTTGAATAAACACTTTAACAGTTCTGTTCATATCATTTCTGTAGTTTTTCTTTTTTTTTTCTTTCCACTAAAGCCCTTCCATTACCAGAAGCAATAGTTGTGTGTATGAACCATCAAGGAGGCATTTTCAGAATCATCATGTTTGCTTAATACCCTATCAGCCTGATCTTCTCTGGGCTGGGATTTCAAAAACCACCTCAGAAGATTTGAACTTCCCCTGGCCTGAACTATTAAAAGTCACCAGCTGACATGAGAAGGTTAAAATTTCATAACTTAGCCTTCACAAATATGACTCTGTATACCTTTCTACCTCATTTTCCCTCTCCTGGGTGAATCCCCTCCTGTTTGTCTGAAATGTCTTCCCTTTTCCCTTTTTGATGCGATTTCTCTCCTGGCTTATCCTTGTTCTCTCTTTCTTTAAAAAAACAATCTATTGGGACTTCCCTGCTGGTCCAGTGGTTATGAATCCTTCTTCCAATTCACAGGTCATGGGTTTGATCCCTGATCAGGGAACTAAGATCCCACATGCAGTGGGGCAACTAAGCCTATGTGTCACAACTAGAGAACTCAGTGCAGCCCCCAAAATAAATAAAACAAAAACAATCTCTCATGTAAGGTTCAACTCTAGGTCCAAATCAAATATTTTCAATAAGCATTTTGGAACACCTGGTAAAAAATAGATTTATGCTAGATGCTATAAGAGCTCCAATTAGAAAGTTTGTAGCTACTGTTCTGGTTAAGAACTGGTTAAATGGCCTGTCTGGTCAAGGCTATGCTTTTTCCAGCAGTCATGTATGGATGTGAGAGCTGGAGTATAAAGAAAGCTGAGTACCAAGGTCCAGCCTCAGCAGAGTCCAGGGATATCCTCAGGATGGACAATGTTGGCGAATGAAGAAAGATAGAGAAAGAGATAAGGAAAGAAAAACACGGGGAGACCAAGCTTCTTCAGTGAGCGAGGCCCATTTACTTTATTTTCAGAGGGCTTTTATACCCTGAGTTGTACATACAGCAAGGTTAAAAATGCAGAGTCAACTCAACATTCCATCAGTATTAACTTTTGTTGATTATCAGGTTCCTTCCTGCAAGAGTCTTATTTTTTGTACATTATCTTCTGGCCCGGAGGCCTGTTGATATTTTATGACCCTTTTTGATAAAGGTTGGTCAGCCAGAACAATAATTTTCTCTTAAAGTGTTTCTTCTTAAATTCCTAGCCTGCATCACCCTTAAAGTACAGAGTTACATTTTTATGGAGCAAAGATTCAGCAGGTTACAGCAAAGAAAGAACTTATTAACTCAAAGTCTAATGTTGCTAATGCTAAAGTTACTGCTTATTATTTCTACATCCTGACAATATGCACTCCCAGGAACACAATAGATAAGGGATGTGAGAACTTGGCAGCAAGTATTGGCTCAACAATGTTGCAAGAGTCTGGATAAACCTGCCAAGTAAGCTAGAATGCTAACGGGGGTTTGAAACACTCCTTTCATGCCTAGGAGATTTATCAACTAGAGCCCTAAGTTAACTCTTTCCAGAGAAAGGTGGTCAGGGACAGCCCCCTGTTAGTCAGAAGAGTTGGTGAAAGACTTAAAATAGTAAGACAGACAGATTCTGGTTTGGGGGTAGATGCTCGAGCAGGTCCAAGGGGTCCCTTGAGTCTTGATCTCGCCTTTGCCCATCAGGCCTCTTCCTCAGGACCTTTGCCATGCGCAGGATTCTCCATGCTGGCTCCCAGCAGCTGAGCACTGAAGAATTGATGCTTTTGAACTGTGGTGGTGGAGAAGACTCTTGAGAGTCCCTTGAACTGCAAGGAGATCCAACCAGTCCATCCTAAAGGAGATCAGTCCTGAGTGTTCATTGGAAGGACTGATGTTGAAGCTGAAACTCCAATATTTTGGCCAACTGATGCAAAAAACTGACTCATCTGAAAAGACCCTGATGCTGGGAAAGATTGAAGGCAGGAGAAGAAGGGGACAATAGAGGATGAGATGGTTAGTTGGCATCACTGAGTCAATGGACATGAGTTTGGGTAAAGTCTGGGAGTTGTTGATGGACAGGGAGGCCTGGTGTGCTGCAGTCCATGGGGTTGCAAAGAGTCGGACACAACTGAGCTGAGCTGAAATGAACTGAACTGAACTGAAATGCCCCAAGCTCTGAAGAAGAGACTCCATTAAGCCTCTCCAAATAAACAATCAGCTTGGTAAAAACAATGAGCTTGCTCTTTGATCTCCAAGACTGGTCCCTGGCTCTTCCTCTCGGCCACATTGCTTCACTAGCTCTGTATGTATATATTCTGATGCTCTTAAGAGCATGATTCTCTCCCTTTTAAGACATTATATTTTCTATCAAACAATTCTTGTTGACACTAGGGTCTGAAAGCCTAGGGAATGACTTATTTTTACTTTCCTTCTTAACTCTCTTATTCTGGTTAGTGACATATAATGTAACCCATATGGGTATGTTGTTTCTAGAACCAAATCAGATGGTTTTAAATTTTCACTTTGCCACTAACTAGGCAAGTAACTTCATAGCTCCATATCTTTATTTTCTCACCTTTATAGTGGGAATAATAATGCTAGTACCTGCCTCACATGTGTATCATAAGTATCAGAGTAAATAGACTTAAGGTGATTTAACAATACCTGTGTGATATAAGGGGCTTCCCTGGTATCTCAGATGGTAAAGAATCTGCCTGCAATGCAGGAGACCCAGGTTCGATCCCTGGGTCAGGTGATAGAAGATTTCACAAGTGCTCTCTTGATCCAGTTTTTAAGTCAGGGCTAAAAGCTCTCCATTTGTGTGAAAGACTTAGAAGTCTTAAGAGTCAAGTTTCTAGTCTACCTGAATAAACCAACCTGATTCTATATATAACAGTCTTCATTATAGGCTACAGTCCACAGGGTCACAAACAGTTGGACATGACTGTGTGACTTCACTTTCTTTCATTATAGCTAATGCGATTTTATTTTTAAAAACTTTATTATATCTATCAGTTTGCACCTACTGGAAGTCTACTCAGTTGAATTAATGAAAATTTTGACTTATTCTTAAGAGACATTTCTATATTTTATTATAAACTATAACATGACTTGTACTATTATCAGTTCAGTTCAGTCACTCAGTCGTGTCCAACTCTTTGCGACCCCATGGACTGCAGCATGCCAGGCCTCCCTGTCCATCACCAACTCTCGGAGTTCGCTCAAACTCATGTCCACTGAGTCAGTGATGACATCCAACCATTTCATCCTCTGTTGTCCCCTTCTCCTCCTGCCCTCAATCTTTCCCAGGATCAGGGTCTTTTCAAATGAGTCAGCTCTTCACATCAGGTGGCCAAAGTATTGGAGTTTCAGCTTCAACATCAGTCCTTCCAATGAACACTCAGGACTGATCTCCTTTCGGATGGACTGGCTGGATCTCCTTGCAATCAACATTGGTAAAAAAAAAAAGTTTACAATTAGCATAGGTTTGGAAACCTTCTAATGGATACTATATCATTCTGCACATAGTTTGAATGATAAATTTTTAAGGATTGATTCTGATTATGCTCCTAATGTTCAGTAAAGTAAAACTGTCTCTAAAAAAAAAAAAAAATCCACTCCTTTTAGAGGCAGTTTTCTAAACCCACACTTCAACTTCTTTCCTTATCAGGAAACCCCTGTAACACCCCTGGGTTACAGTATTCGATACACAACTGCAAGAGGCCTCAGATATTTAACACCCAGGAATGGCCTCTTCTTCCAGCCCTCAGAAGTATTCAAAATTTCCAGTCCCTGGGAAGCCACAAAACCCAGCTAACCTCACCCCGTTTGCTACGAAACTACCATTACAGCTCCAGCTTGCTGACCATGCCTCTAAGCAAAAGCTACTGTGCAGCCTTGCATGGCATCCTTCCCTAGTTTGGAGCTGTAAAAAAAAAAAATTCAGCCTTTCATCCAAGTGTCACTGGCTATGTCCGGCTATCCAAAGAACCTATAATTATACCTAATATCATGTAATTTTGAAATAACCTGGTTCATGTTAAGAACTCAGTAACTTTTACCTTTTAAAAAAAGGGCTTTCTATTCCAAATTTATGTAAAGTTTTATACATGAAAATATTGCAAAACTATTCCTTTTGAGAATTCATGGGGGCTTCCTTGGTGATCCAGAGGCTAAGACACCCTGCTCACAATACATGGGCTGGGGTTCAGTCCTTGGTTGGGGAGCTAGATTCCACATGCCCCAGAAAAGAGTTTCCATACCACAGCTAGAGATTCCGAATGCTGCAACTAGGACAGTACGCACAATTATAAAAGAAAAGAAAAAAAAGAGTTAAAATTACTTAACCTTTAGATTGGAGCTGATCTTGATTGAAAAATCTTTACAGTTTTAGTTTGACTTTATTGTATTCGAATATTGTATTCCAAAATATACTGAAGAAGCCAAAATGTCACCCTAAAATATGCATTTTTTGACATAAAAATTATTTTGAGCTGAAGACAAGGGACACTGGTTCAATTTCCATGCTGGGAAGACCCCACATGCTGCGGGGGCACTGAGCCTGTTTGCCACAACTAATGAGCCTGTGCTCTGCAGCCCACAACCACAACTACTGAGCCCATGCACTACAACGACTGAAGCCTTCTCTCTAGAGCCTGGGATCCACAGCAAGAGAAGCCACTGCCATGAGAAGCTAATGCACTACAACCAGAGAGTAGCCCCCACTCACTGCAACTAGAGAAAGTCCATGCACAGCAACAAAGACCCAGCATGGCCAGAAAAAAAAAAAAAAAGAATAAGCAGTAAATATGTTAGGTAGGTAGAATAGGGAAAAGGAGTCCAAAATGGCGGTGGCTAAAAAACAAGGAAGGTCAAAGGAAGGTCCGAGGACCAGAATGAAGACTTCAGGTAGAACAAACAGCACTCCTGGCTAAGCCCAATTTGCATAGGGCAGGCCCAGGTGGAGGAAAAAACATATAAAAGGAGGAGCCAAAGCGCTTTCTCTCTCTCTTTCTCTCCTGTGCGTGCACTCTTTCTCTCTCTCTCACCCTCTCTCTCTCTCTCTCCCTCCCCCACATGCTCCTCCACTCTCTTCTCTTCAAGTCTTTGGGTTGGCATGCCCTCATGCTTCGAGGATGGATTTTCCTGCTATCTTCTAAATAAAATAGAACTGTAACACTGATTTGTCTAAGAGCTATAACATGGCCCATTCGAGACCTGAGAGCTATAACACGGTCTATCCAAGACCTAAGAGCTGTGACACGTCAAGGGGGCTTTAATGTCCATCACTCCAAATCTTTGTTGTGATGATACAAAGAACCGAGGAACATACACTCTCATGACAAATGGATGTATTGAGAGAGTAGGGATAGGCTTTCTCAATAGAAGACAGACAGCAGAGTAGAGAAATCCTAGGTTCACCTTGTTCCATAACCACATCAAAATTACGAGTACATTTGAAGAGTGGGGAAAACCACTAGACCATTCAGGTATGACCTAAATCAAATCCCTTATGATTATATAGTGGAAGTGAGAAATAGATTTAAGGGATTAGATGTGATAGAGTGCCTGATGAACTAAAGATGGAGGTTTGTGACATTGTGCAGGAGACAGGGATCAAGACCATCCCCAAGAAAAAGAAATGCCAAAGAGCAAAATGGCTGCCTTGGGGTGGCCTTACAAATAGCTGTGAAAAGAAGAGAAGTGAAAAGCAAAGGAGAAAAGGAAAGATATACACGTTTGAATGCAGAGTTCCAAAGAATAGCAAGGAGAGATAAGAAAGCCTTCCTCAGTGATCAATGGAAAGAAATAGAGGAAAACAATAGAATGGGAAAGATTTTCTCTTCAAGAAAATTAGAGATACCAAGGGAACATTTCATGCAAAGGTGGACTCAGTAAAGGACAGAAATGGTATGGACCTAACAGAAGCAGAAGATATTAAGAAGAGGTGGCAAGAATACACAGAAGAACTGTACAAAAAAGATCTTCACGACCAAGATAATCATGATGGTGTAATCACTCACCTAGAGCCAGACATCCTGGAATGTGAAGTCAAGTGGGCCTTAAAAAGCATCACTATGAACAAAGCTAGGGGACGTCATGGAATTCCAGTTGAGCTATTTCAAATCCTGAAAGATGATGCTGTGAAATTGTTGCACTCAATATGCCAGCAAATTTGGAAAACTCAGCAGTGGCCACAGGACTGGAAAAGGTAAATTTTCATTTCAATCCAAAAGAAAGGCAATGCAAAAGAATGCTCAAACTACCACACAATTGCACTCATCTCACACGCTAATAAAGTAATGCTCAAAATTCTCCAAGCCAGGCTTCAGCAGTACGTGAACCATGAACTTCCAGATGTTCAAGCTGGTTTTAAAAAAGGCAGAGGAACCAGAGATCAAGTTGCCAACATCTGCTGGATCATCAAAAAAGCAAGAGAGTTCCAGAAAAACATGTATTTGTGCTTTGTTGACTATGCCAAAGCGTTTGACTGTGTGGATCACAAGAAACTGTGGAAAATTCTGAAAGAGATGGGAATACCGGACCACCTGACCTGTCTTTTGAGAAACCTGTATGTAGGTCAGGATTGAACTGTTAAAACTGGACATGGAACAACAGATTGGTTCCAAATAGGAAAAGGAATATGTCAAGCCTGTATATTGTCACCCTGCTTATTTAACTTATATGCAGAGTACATCATGAGAAACGCTGGGCTTGGAAGAACCACAAGCTAGAATGAAGATTACCGGAAGAAACATCAATAATCTCAGATATGCAGATGACACCACCCTTATGGCAGAAAGTGAAGAGGAACTAAAAGGCCTCTTGATGAAAGTGAAAGAGGAGAGTGATAAAGTTGGCTTAAAGTTCAACATTCAGAAAACGAAGATCATGGCATCTGGTCCCATCACTCCATGGGAAATAGATGGGGAAACAGTGGAAACAGTGTCAGACTTTATTTCTGGGGGGCTCCAAAATCACTGCAGATGGTGATTGCAGCCATGAAATTGAAAGACGCTTACTCCTTGGAAGAAAAGTTATGACCAACCTAGATAGCATATTCAAAAGCAGAGACATTACTTTGCTGACTAATGTCCATCTAGTCAAAGCTATGGTTTTCCTAGTGGTCATGTATGGATGTGAGAGTTGGACTGTGAAGAAAGCTGAGTGCCGAAGAATTGATGCTTTTGAACTGTGGTGTTGGAGAAGACTCTTGAGAGTCCCTTGGACTACAAGGAGATCCAACCAGTTATTCGAAAGGAAACCAGTCCTGGGTGTTCATTGGAAGGACTGATGCTGAGGCTGAAACTCCAGTACTTTGGCCACCTGATGCAAAGAGTTGACTCATTGGAAAAGACCCTGATGCTGGGAGGGATTGGGGGCAGGAGGAGAAGGGGACGACAGAGGATGAGGATGAGATGGCTGGATGGCATCACTGACTCTATGCACACGAGTCTGAGTGAACTCCGGGAGTTGGTGATGGACAGGAGGCCTGGCGTGCTGTGATTCATGGGGTTGCAAAGAGTCGGACAGAACTGAGCGACTGAACTGAACCAATGCAGGGGACACAGGTTCAATCTTTGGTTAGAAAAGACCCCCCTTGGATGCAGGAGAACTAAGCCTGTGCACCGCAACTCTTGAGCCTGTGCTCAGAGCCCAGGACCCACAACTACTGAGCCACGTGCCTAGAGCTTGTGCTCTGCAGCAAGAGAAGCCACTGCAATGAGAAGCCCGTCCATTGCAGCTAGAGAGTAGCCCTGCTAGCCGCAACTAGAGAAAAATCTGTGCAGCAATGAAGATGCAGAAAAGCCAAAAAAAAAAAAAAACCAAACAAAAAAACAAAACAACACAACCAAAGCAAAGACTGTAATAAGAGACAAACATGGCATTGTGAGGTATCACTGACACACAATAAACTGTACAGATCTAAAGCGTACAATTTAGAATTTAAACATGTTTTGACCCGTGTCAGTCCCACCCACACTCTGAGACAGGTGAGACTGAAATCAGCCCTCAGGCAGCCTCCTGAAAAGTCTGAATGTCATCTGTGTGTTTAGGTCTTCTCTTTCTCTCCTCAGGGCTAAGCCAGGAGCTGAGTCTTCCTGGTTGGGCGGTGCTGAGTCAGGGTAGGGACTCTGTTGGCGGAGGACATGCTGATTCAGACTTCTGCCTTATTCTCAGCAGCCTCTAGGCTTTGAGAGTACACTGGCTCTCGTCAGTGCTCTGAGACAAGCAAGACAGAAGGCTGTCCCTTGAGAAGCCCCCATCTCTCTCTCTCCTTCCCTCTCCAGGGAGAAGCTAGGATAGGAGGATTTTCATTTGCTCACCCTACACGAAGCCAGGAGGATGACTGATACCAAATGCCTGCCCGCAGGTCCAAGCTGTTGTCTCTGTTCTCTGTGTCTCTCGATCTGGGATCCCCTGCTGTCTGGGCTCAGATTCAGATAAGACAAAAAGCAGTGCCTTGGGCAGTCTCCAGAAAAATCAGCATGTTGGCTGTAACATCCATTCCTTTCCTTCCTTCCCCAGGGAGAAGCTGGGAGCTGATAGTGTCCTCCCAACTCATAGAAAAGGAGCGATAAACCAAAACCTAGTAATAGTCTATCCCAGGGGATAGACTGGATGGAGTGTAAAAAATGTGGGAACTGCAGCAAGGTAGAAGGGAAGGGAGGGCTTTCCTGGTGGTTCAACCGGTAAAGGATCTGCCTGCAGTGCAGGAGACCGGGGTTTGATTCCTGGGTCGGGAATGTCCCCTGGAAAGGAAATGGCAACCCACTCCAGGATTCTTGCCTGGAAAATCCCTTGGACAGAGAGGTTGGTGGGTTACAGTTCATGGGGTCGCAAAGAGTTCGACACGACTGAGCGACTAACCCACACACCAAAAGGGGAGGGAGGCTAGGTGTGACATTTTTCTGGGTATAACATTCTATGTCCTGAACTTTAGAACCATATTAAGGTTTCATCTACTCAGAAAATACATATAATTTACAAACCAGGATTAGCGATGCAGGACAGACCAAAGCCAGAAAAACAACTAGCAATATAAGCAGTATAACCTACGTGTGGATTTGGAATCAGTTTCTTTATTTGAAAATTTAAAATAATAACAGTTTCCTTGAAGCACTGTTTTGAGAATTAAATGAGCTAATGGGTTCATTGATTCAAGGACATGGGTTTGAGCAAACTTCAGGAGGTAGTGAAGGACAGGGAAGCCTGGCATGCTGCAATCCATGGAGTCGAAAAGAGCTGAATATCACTGAGCAACTGAACAACAACAGTAACAACAAAATGGATATAAAGCTATTTACCATGCTATATGCCCAGTAAATATTAACTATTATTATTTTTGTGATTGTAATTATGTTGTCAGAGGGGTAGGTTTTTGCAACTAAATATCAAAGTATATATATTCAATATGGAAATAAATATTAAGTAATACACCTGTCTTTGACCTTCAAGTTTGACTAGTACTGGAAGTCCAGTTATTCACTTACTGATTCATAAAGAAACATATGTATCAGGAACTTTGTTAGACTTTAGGGATTACAAAGAAGAATAAAGCAAAATCTCTTTTTTCAGTGGTCTCACAGTCTTAGGGAAGTCAAGGGATAACCACGTAACTATAATACACTGTGTTAAGTGCAGTGACTGATAAACACAGGGTACTTTGGGAAGTTCCAAGAAGGAAGTATGTAGCTTGGGAAGAAGTGAGTCAAAGCAATCTTCCTAGTTGTGGTGAACTTGAGCTAATTCTTAAAATGAATATCTGGGAGCAGAAGGAAGAGAGGAGGCAGACAGGGGAAAGGGTGTGAAGCTCCTCTGTCTACACAATTCAACTCAAAAGCAAGAGAATTACATGCTTTAATTAATTTAAAAAAAAAGTTGTAGGGCTTCCCTGGTGGCTCAGTGGTAAAGAATGCACCTGCCAATGCAGGAGACACAAGTTCGATTCCTGGCCTGGGAAGATCTCACATGCCATGGAGGAATGAAGTCTGTGCACCACAGCCTGAGAGCCTGTGCTCTGCAACAAGAGAAGCCCTTGCACGGCAACTAGAGTAGCCCCCACTCTCTGCAACTAGAGAAAAGCCTGAGCAGCAGCGATATCCAGTACAGCCAAAAATAAAGAAATAATTTAAATTTTAAAAAAATTTAAAATGGACTGTCAGCTACAGCCCATGGGGTCTCAAAGAGCAGGACATGACTGAGTGACTAACAATCTCTTAAGGACTGGTTCAATTTAAAAACAGGAGATGAAAATACATTCATGACAATACATTCATGTAGAATAAAAATAGGAAATTCATGCAAACTGAAACACTCGTGTTGCTATGATTGGTACATGTGCTCCATATAGGCAGGCTGAACAATTGTCTTGAGAGCCTGGAGTCAGAGCAAAAGGAACTAGCTGGAACAGGGAGCTGCCTGGTTGAGAACATGGGCCTGATTTCCTGTTCTTAATCTATATGATTCCCTGGATTTTAAAATCCTCATGACTATGGTTATGTGAAAGACGAGCTTGGGAAACAGGCCCAGGTCTTAGACTGATAAGCATCAAATGAGAATGCCTTTTGGAACTGACACAAATAGTACCTGCTGAGCAAGCATCATGAGCTGAGGTCATGTTAAGACATCAGGGGAAAGAAATTAGCATGGGAACATATACCTGCCAAATTATTAGTGCAACATTGGCTGTGAAATTGGGGTGTCTCTGGCGCCCCACTCCAGTACTTTTGCCTGGAAAATCCCATGGACGGAAAAGCCTGGTAGGCTGCAGTCCATGGGGTCGCTAAGAGTCAGACACGACTGAGCGACTTCACTTTCTCTTTTCACCTTCATGCATTGGAGAAGGAAGTGGCAACCCACTCCAGTGTTCTTGCCTGGAGAGTCCCAGGGACAGGGGAGCCTGGTGGGCTGCCGTCTATGGGGTCGCACAGAGTCAGACACGACTGAAGCGACTTAGCAGCAGCAGCACCTGAACCTTTGAGAGTTAGATAAGCCATATTAACATAAACTCAGAGTATTATGCAAATTGGGCTTCCCAGGCAGCACATTGGTAAAGAATCCACCTGTCAATGCAGGAGACCCAAGAGACATGGGTTCCATCGCTGGGTTGAGAAGATCCCCTGGAGGAAGAAATGGCAACCCTCTCCATTATTCTTGCCTGGAAAATTCCATGGACAGCGGAGACTGGCAGGCTACAGCCCATGGAATCAAAAAGAGTTGGATACAACGGAGCACTAATGCATGCATGTATTAGGCATATCATCCACTTAAATAAAATAATCGCATGCACATGCATAGATGCATAAGTGTGGATGTGTATATAAAATATTATGAGTGGTTTTCCTACATAAAGAAAGCTAGGTGGAAGCATGGGGTATTCTTTATTTTCTTTTCACTTTATCTGTGATTTCAAATTTTTTTAGAATAAAAATGCACTACTTATACAATAAGTATATTGTATAAGAAAGCTTGAAAAATTAGCATCAGAGAAAAAAGACTGTCTTCTACATTCATTGGAATGACTAAGAGTGGTGCAGCCTGGATGGTGTTAGATGTGAACAGGTTAAGATCGTAGGGAACACTGAGGAGAGTGGCACGTAGAGAGGGCCGTGGTGCTGCACAAAACGGAATTTCTTTTCAGTTTGGACTAAAAAACAGGAAAGGACTATTTTTGGTAGAAGTGTTTTAAATGCCCCTCCCACTGGCACAAGAAATACTTATCTTGCATAAAGAATGCACATGCTATTTTTCGAGCACACTCAAGTCATTTATGTTCTAGGCCATAAAGCAAGTATCCACAACTTACAAAAAGTTAAGGGTGTATACATCACGACAAAATGAAAACAGAATCAATTAGATACAGGTAACAAAAAACTCCCTCAAACATTTAAAAAAATTTAAAAATACACATTTAAATAATTCAGGGAAGACAGAATAAATCATGAGGGAACTCTGACACCTCAGTTCAGCTCAGTCGCTCAGTTATGTCCGACTCCTTGCGACCCCATGAATCCCAGCACGCCAGGCCTCCCTGCCCATCACCAACTCCCAGAGTTCACTCAGACTCACGTCCATCGAGTCACTGATGCCATCCAACCATCTCATCCTCTGTCATCCCCATCTCTTCCTGCCTTTAATCTTTCCCAGCATCAGGGTCTTTTCTAATGAGTCAATTCTTCGCATCAGATGGCCAAAGTATTGGAGCTTCAGCTTCAGCATCAGTCCTTCCAATGAATATCCAGGACTGATGTCCTTTAGCATTGAATGGTTGGATCTCCATGCAGTCCAAGGGACTCTCAAGAGTCTTCTCCAACACCACAGTTCAAAAGCATCAATTCTGTGGCACTCAGCTTTCTTCATGGGGCTTCCCTGACAGCTCAGTTGGTAAAGAATCTGCCTGCAATGCAGGAGACCCCAATTCTATTCCTGGGTCGGGAAGACCCTCTGGAGAAGGGGTAGGCTACCCACTCCAATATTCTTGGGCTTCCCTTGTCATACAGTTGGTAAAGAATCTGTGTGCAATGCAGGAGACCTGGGTTCAATCCCTAGGTTAGGAAGATCCCCTGGAGAAGGGAAAGGCTACCCACTCCAGTATTCTGACCTGGAGAATTTCATGGACTGTATAGTCTATAGGGTCACAAAGGGTCGGACATGACTGAGTGACTTTCACTTTCACTTTCTTTATAGTCCAACTCTCACATCCGTACATGACTACTGGAAAATCTATAGCTTTGACTAGACAGAACTTTGTTGGCAAAGTAATGTCTCTGCTTTTTAATATGCTGT
The DNA here is from genome assembly GCF_014754425.2 of Oryx dammah. NCBI lineage: Eukaryota > Metazoa > Chordata > Mammalia > Artiodactyla > Bovidae > Oryx > Oryx dammah. The sequence goes on from NW_024070213.1 coordinate 23,490,719, forward strand.
CTGTGTTGGTCGTAGCTTTTCTTCCAAGGAGCAAGTGTCTTTTAATTTCATGGCTGCAGTCACCATCTGCAGTGATTTTGGAGCCCAGAAAATAAAATCTGTCACTATTATTGTTTACCCATCTATTTGCCATGAAGTGATGGGACCAGATGCCATGATCTTAGTTTTCTGAATGGTGAGCTTTAAGCCAACTTTTTCACTCTCCTCTTTCACTTTCATCAAGAGGCTCTTTAGTTCCTCTTCACTTTCTGCCATAAGGGTGGTGTCATCTGCATATCTGAGGTTATTGATATTTCTCCTGGCAATCTTGATTCCAGCTTGTGCTTCATCCAGCCCAGCATTTCTCATGATGTACTCTGCATATAAGTTAAATAAGCAGGATGACAATATACAGCCTTGACATAATCCTTTTCCTATTTGGAACCAGTCGGTTGTTTCATGTCCAGTTCTAACTGTTGCTTCCTGACCTGCATATAGATTTCTCAAGAGGCAGGTCAAGTGATCTGGCATTCCCATCTATTGAAGAATTTTCCACAGTTTATTCTGGTCCACATAGTCAAAGGCTTTGGCATAGTCAACAGAGCAGAAATAGATGTTTTTTCTGGAAATCTCTTGTTTTCCCAATGATCCAGAAGATGTTGGCAATTTGATCTCTGGTTCCTCTGCCTTTTCTAAAAGCAGCTTGAACATCTGGAAGTTCATGGTTTATGTACTGTTGAAGCCTGGCTTGGAGAATTTTGAGCATTACTTTTCTAGCGTGTGAGATGAGTGCAATTGTGTGGTAGTTTGAGCATTCTTTGGCATTGCCTTTCTTAGGGATTGGAGTGAAAACTGACCTTTTCCAGTCCTGTGGCCACTGCTGAGTTTTCCAAATTTGCTGGCATATTGAGTGCAGCACTTTCACAGCACTGTCTTTCAGGATTTGAAATAGCTCAACTGGAATTTTATCACTTCCACTAGCTTTGTTCATAGTGATGCTTTCTAAGGCCCACCTGACTTCACATTCCAGGATGTCTGGCTCTAGGTGAGTGATCACACCATCATAGTTATCTGGGTCATGAAGATCTTTTCTGTATAGTTCTTCTGTGTATTCTTGCCACCTCTTCTTAATATCTTCTGCTTGCCCATCTTTGTATGAAATGTTCCCTTCATATCTCTAATTTCCTTGAAGAGATCTCTAGTTTTTCCCATTCTATTGTTTTCCTCTATTTCTTTGCATTGACCACTGAGGAAAGCTTTCTTATCTCTCCTTGCTATTCTTTGGAACTCTGTATTCAAATGGGTATATCTTTCCTTTTCTCCTTTGCCTTTAGCTTCTCTTCTTTTCTTAGCTATTTGTAAGGCCTCTTCAGACAACCATTTTGCCTTTTCCATTTCTTTTTCTTGGGAATGGTCTTGATCACTATTTCCTGTACAAGTCACAAACCTCTGTCCATAGTTCTTCAGGCACTCTGTCTATCAGATCGAATCCCTTGAATCTATTTGTCACTTTCACTGTATAATAGTAAGGGATTTGATTTAGGTCATACCTGAATGGTCTGGTGGTTTTCCCTACTTTCTTCAATTTAAGTCTGAATTTGGCAAGCATTCAAATTAGGGCACATCAGTTTCATTTTCTACAGTATTTATATTTAGTATGAAGTGGAACCTAATATCTACTGCTTTGCCAAGTTAAAAAATTAATTTTAGAGACTTCCCTGGTCCAGTGGTTAAGATTCCTATCTTCCACTGCAGGGGCATGGGTCCATTGCTGGTGGGGAAACTCAGATCCCACCAGCTATGTGGCACAGCCAAAAAAAACAAAAATAATTTTAATTTAAGAGCCAACTTACAGATGTTAGTTTGATTTCAGTTAGAAGTTGTATCACAATTAGGTGAATGTTGAAGTTTTTCATGAGGAGTCAGGCTGAGGGTGTGTATTCCCTTAGGACTCATTTCTAAAGTAGTATAGAAGCCTAGCTGGAGTGAGTGAGCATGACTGTATCTCAGACATCTTTCAGAATTTTTCAACAGGATTCGTTGAGAAAATCTAGCCCTAAATGGCCAAAGACATCCTTTGTATGTAACGAGTTAACCTCTCTTATACATGTAGACTAGAATTAGTTCTGTACATCTTTGGGGGAATTAAGAAAATAGTCAAATAGTTTTCTGCGTCCTGTGATTTGGATGAGGAACCCAGGCTGTAAAGGGCTGTGTGGCGTCACGGTCTTTGTAGATCCGGACATGGCGATTGGAGTTGATGAGAAGAGGGATGCAGGGGACCCAAGTCTCAAGTGAAACAAGGGTGCTTTATTTGCAGAAATGCATGTTTATATATCTTCATATGAGGCAACTTTAGGCAGTAAAAAAATTGAGCAAAAACAAAGCCAAGCAAATAACAATCTTCAAAGGGCCAGAAAGCATTCAATATCCTGCATAAGAGGGGCATAACTGAAAAGGTCACCGAAGAGAGTCACTGATGGGAGTCACTGAAAGGAATCCAAGTAGGTGCCTTCTCTCATGATCTCAGTCCTGAGAACTGCGTGCAGCTCTGCTCATTCCTGTTTTCCAGGAACTGGTAAGGAATAGAGAGTCCTTGAGAAACAGCACGCACACAAAAAAACATATTGGATCCCTTAAAGTTGAACGTCCCCTGATGCAGGAATAAATCCTGCGTTGGCCCTTCTGGGCCCTCATACCTGGGGTCAGCCTAGGGGATCCTCATCCTGGTGAAAAGGCAGGTGACCAGGTAGTCAAGGGGAGTTAGGTGAAACGTCCACACCCTGGGCTGATGGAACTCATGCTTGAGCTCAGGCTTGAGATATTTCCCTTGTCCTTAAAGCCATCCTGTGTTCTCCTTTAAAATCCCCTCCTTGGCTTTGAAGCCAACTGAAAATAATCCAGTTGCCTTGGATAAAAAAAGAGGACTCTACAGGACATAGGAAAGAATGGTCACTGAACTAAGACTGAAACTGTAGCAAGAAAATAGAAGCTTAGACACAGCTGTCAGGGTATGTGTCATTTAAAAAATAAGAATCACTAGGAAATTTCTGATCGTATCACAAACATCAGTTCTAACAACCACCAGCATCACAATCACCTGAGATCCTTATAAAAAACGCAGAGTCCTATGTACACACTGCTATATTTAAAATGGATAATCAAGAATGACCTACTATATAGCCCAGGGAACTCTGCTCAGTGTTATGTGGCATGGGAGGATGGGAGGGGAGTTTGAGGGAGAATGGACACATGTGTATGTATGATGAATCCCTTCACTGTTCACCTGAAACTATCACAGCACTGTTATATTTTGCCTATACCCCAATACGAAATAAAAAGCTTAAAAATACATATATATATTTCAAAAACTACAAAATACAGAGTCCTCATCTCTATGACATCAGAATTTCTACAGCAGGGCTTGGGAATCTGATTAAATATGAAGACTCACTGACTTAAGAAGATTTGTTGGGCATGTAGCAAAAGCCTTTACTCCATGTGGCTCAGACGGCAAAGAATCTACCTGTAATGTGGGAGACCAGGGTTTGACCCCTGGGTTGGGAAGATCCCCTGGAGAAGGAAATGGTTACCCACTCCAGTACTCTTACCTGGAGAATTCCATGGACAGAGGACCCTGGCGGGCTACAGTCCATGGGGTCACAAAGGGTGGAACACGCCTGAATAACTAACACTTTCACTTTCACTCCATGTAAGATCTTAATTAGGAAAATCCAAAATGGTTTCCTTTGATATTCAGAAGACCTCTGTTATTTGTGGATTTTGTAGTCACAGTTTAAATGACCAAAGAGAGGTCCTAAGTATCCATGGCATGTAGCCGTTAGGAGTTTCCCTGAGGCACAAAGCCTAGATCAAATGGAATGAGGTCAGCAGATGACCCCAAAGACACAGCCTCGCAGCATGAATTTGTGATTCTCTTCGCCAGCCTGCATTCTGCAGGAGAAATTATTTGCTAAAGTTGAAACTATATTAACATTTATCTATATAATATAACCTAAGGTTGATCATCACTTATTTAACAATGTCTCTCATATAATTTAATATGCTAAATAAGCCTAATTAGTGTAACATCTCTCATTTTATAAAGAGAAAGAATTAATCTTTTGAGATGTTCTCACTTGAGTTTTTCTACGTTTGCAGCCAGGACAAACAGTACATATTTCTAGCAGAATTAAACAACTTCATGGACCCAGAGGCATCTTCAAAGACAGTGAAAAAGTTACTACCTTCTCAAGATCAGAGTCATTCCCAAAGATAGCCAAAAGAAGGAAGCAACAGCCTGCCTGTCCCAGGGAGGCAGAAAGTCAAGCCAAGCTATTACCTTAACGGTAACTGTTTAATAGTCTTTTCAGTGTAGAAAGGCAATTCGGACAGAGGGTTGTTAGAATAAGGACTCAAAGGAGCATTGAGCAGAGCAGTAGGAATTATATCGGTCCTAAGATCTTTTGTTTTAGGTAACTTTTATGTCCTTAGTGTTTTCATTCTGGCCTTTTACAATGAATCTTCTAATGAGCTCTTTTGGAATTTTGAGACATGTTGGAGGCTTCTTCCTAGCAATTAAAATATGTATCCCTTGTGTTTAAACACACTTCTTAAATAAAATCCAACTGGAACATTCCTCATAATGGTCACTACTAAGTTCCCTGAGTGTTGGTAGCAGTTTGGCAGGACACTTACCAAATAAACTCAACCCACATTTCTGTCCAGCCACATCTGGCCACAGATTTGTGCAACCCAGACTTCTGTCTGGCAATATTTTGAGGCCCTCTAACCTGATAAGTCCTAAAGGAAATCAGCCCTGAATATTCATTGGAAGGACTGATGCTGAAGCTCCAATACTTTGACCACCTGATGTGTAGAGATGACTCACTGGAAAAGACCCTGATGCTGGGAAAGATTAAATACAGGACAAAAAGGGGGCGACAGAGGATGAGATGGTTGGATGGCATCACCAATTCAATGGAGATGAGTTTGAGCAAACTCCAGGAGATAGTGAAGGACAGGGAAGCCTGGAGTGCTGCAGCCCACAGGGTCCCAAAGAGTTGGACACACTTAGCGACTGAATAACAATGAACCTGATCGTTACCAAGGCAAGTTCTCAGGACACAACATTTAGATTGCCTTTAGTAAGATTTTGACCACATTTGGTAGATAATTACAGCTTCTAGGACCTTGGCTTTTAAGCAGGTGTGCTGGAAGGTGGCATGCTTAACTCTGGATTTTTAAGGATTCCATTATTATTTTAGAGAAGGTTTTGGATTTCTCAGGGCCAAAATAATTCCTAAAAGGAATGTACTGTTGGATTGGGAACTGTGTGGTGTTTTGCAGGGTACCTCACTGCACTGATAGCTCAGTTGGTAAAGAATTTGCCTGCAATGCAGGAAACCCTGGTTCGATTCCTGGGTTGGGAAGATCCACTGCAGAAGGGGTAGGCTACCCTCTCCAATATTCTTGGGCTTCCCTGTGGCTCAGCTGGTAAAGAATATGCCTGCAACACGGGAGACCTAGGTTCGATCTCTGGGTTGGGAAGATCCCCCTGGAGAAGGAAAAGGCTACCCACTCCAGTATTCTGGCCTGGAGAATTCCAGATTGTATAGTCCATGGGGACATGACTGAGCGACTTTGACTTTCACTGCACAGAAGTCTTCTTGAGGTTGTCAGGTAACCGAGTGCTGATTTATCCCCTTTTGTGATCAAATTGTCCTAACACCAGACTCTTGGGTTATCAACAGCTTTTAAATGTGCTTTCCACATCCACCAAACTTGTGACTTTTCTCTTCTGAGATTCCTAGTAGCAATAGCTTTTACGTAAAATCTATCCACTCAAGGCCACACACTTGAACCCAGTTCGGTTTAAATCAGACCTAGTCTGAATCCAGACCAAGTCTGGTTTTTAAAAGTCTGACCCAGTCCGACTCTGGTTAATAACCACCCACAGTTCGATGTGGAATCTGGGAACAAAACCAAGGACTTGGGTTTCCAATCAAATAAATAACTATAGAAATCTAATTAGATTAGCAGCTTAATGCAAAGAGGGCAGAGCTGAGAACCAAGAAGGGACTTACCCATGGGCCTCAGAAATAGTGAGAAAGACAGTGAACTTAGGCAGCTCACAGGGTACCACACCTGTGTCTCTTGCTGTCTTCGAAGATGTCGAAAGTCTCCTTCAGTCCTGATGCTGCCACCACACTGTTAAATAACAAAAATTCAACTGAGTAAAGTTACGGATCAAATTTGCTTTCTTACACAATTAATGAATTGAGCAGTATCCATCCTTGAAAATAGAAGGGGCCTCTTCTAAGGTATAAAAAAGAAAAGACCTTTAAAGGCAGAAAGAAGGCAGAAAAGGGAGATTATTAGCAAAGAATGCATTATTTCAGGCAAGATTACCCTCTGAAAGGGAATGAAAGAGCCTTCAGGGCAGATTATCTCAGTGCTGACCAAGTAATTCTGGGTTGACTGGTTGAAGATTCCTTAGGGGTTGGGGCTATCATTAGGATACATATTTAGTTTCACTTTGGTGTACATGGGCTTAGAACAAGTGACTCCATTTTGGGTCTGTTGTTTCTTTTAAAAAAGCAGAGACATCACTATGATGACAAAGGTCCATCTAGTCAAAGCTATGGTTTTTCCAGTAGTCATGTACAGATGTGAGAGCTGGATCATGAAGAAGGCTGAGAGCTGAAGAATTAATGCTTTTGAATTGTGGTGCTGGAGAAGACTCTTGAGAGTCCCTTTGGACAGCAAGGAGATCAAACCAGTCAATCCTAAAGGAAATCAACCCTAATTCATTGGAAGGACTGATGCTGAAGCTCCAATACTTTGGCCCCTGATGCAAAGAGCTGACTCATAGGAAAAGGCCTTGATACTGGGAAAGATCTCTAGTGTTTCCCATTCTATTCAAATGGGTATATCTTTCCTTTTCTCCTTTGCTTTTTGTATTTCTTTTTTTCACAGCTATTTGTAAGGCTTCCTCAGACAGCCATTCGCTTTTTTGAATTTCTGTCTGCTGTACAATGTCATGAACCTCCATCCATAGTTATCAGGCACTGTGTCTATCAGATTTATCCTTACTTCCACTTTATAATCATAAGGGATTTGATTTAGGTCATAACTAAATGGTCTAGTGGTTTTCCCCACTTTCTTCAATTTAAGTCTGAATTTGGCAATAAGGAGTTCATGATCCTTACTGATCATGAGTCCATGAGCCACAGTCAGCTCCCAGTCTTGTTTTTGCTGACTGTATAGAGTTTCTCCATCTTTGGCTGCAAAGAATATAATCAATCTGATTTCGGTGTTGGCCATCTGGTGATGTCCATGTGTAGAGTTTTCTCTTGTGTTGTTGGAAGAGGGTGTTGGCTAAGACCAGTGCGTTCTCTTGGCAAAACTCTATTAACCTTTGCCCTGATTCATTCTGTACTCCAAGGCCAAATTTACCTGTTGCTCCAGGTATCTCTTGACTTCCTACTTTTGCATTCCAGTACCCTATAATGAAAAGGACATCTTTCTGGGTGTTAGTTCTAGAAGGTCTTGTAGGTCTTCATAGAATGGTTCAATTTCAGCTTCTTCAGCATTACTGGTTGGGGCATAGACTTGGATTACTGTGATATTGAATGGTTTGCCTTGGAAATGAACAGAGACCATTCTGTCATTTTTGAATAGGAAGGAGAGATAAGAAAGCCTTCCTCAGCAATCAATGCAAAGAAATAGAGGAAAACAGTAGAATGGGAAAGATTAGAGATCTCTTCAAGAAAATTAGAGATACCAAGGGAACATTTGATGCAAAGATGGGCTCAATAAAGGACAGAAGTGTTATAGGCTGAACAGAAGCAGAATACATTAAGAAGTGGCAAGAATACACAGAAGAACTGTACAAAAAAGATCTTCACGACCCAGACAATCACTATGGTGTGATCACTCACCTAGAGCCAGACATCCTGGAATGTGAAGTCAAGTGGGCCTTAGAAAGCATCACTATGAACAAAGCTAGTGAAGGTGATGGAATTCCAGTTGAGATATTTCAAATCCTAAAAGATGATGCTGTGAAAGTGTTGCACTCAATATGTCAGCAAATTTGGACAACCCAGCAGTGGCCACAAGACTGGAAATAGTCACTTATCATTCCAATTGCAAAGAAAGGCAATGCCAAAGAATACTCAAGTTCAGTTCAGTTCAGTTCAGTCACTTAGTCGTGTCCGACTCTTTGCGACCCCATGAATCACAGCACGCCAGGCCTCCCTGTCTATCATCAACTCCCAGAGTTCACTCAGACTCACGTCCATCGAGTCAGTGATGCCATCCAGCCATCTCATCCTCTGTCGTCCCCTTCTCCTCCTGCCCCTAATCCCTCCCAACATCAGAGTCTTTTCCAATGAGTGAACTCTTCACATGAGGTGGCCAAAGTACTGGAGTTTTAGCTTTAGCATCATTCTTTCCAAAGAAATCCCAGGGCTGATCTCCTTCAGAATGGACTGGCTGGATCTCCTTGCAGTCCAAGGGACTCTCAAGAGTCTTCTCCACCACCACAGTTCAACAGCATCAATTCTTTGACGCTCAGCCTTCTTCCCTTGGGCTTCCCTTGTGGCTCAGCTGGTAAAGAGTCTGCCTGCAATGCGGGAGACCTGGATTCGATCCCTGGGTTGGGAAGATCCCCTGGAGAAGGGAAAGGCTACCCACTCCAGTATTCTGGCCCAGAGAATTCCATGGACTATACAGTCCATGGGGTCACAAAGAGTCGGACACGACTGAGTGACTTTCACTTTCGCTTTTGCAGCCTTCTTCACAGTCCAACTCTCACATCCATACATGACCACAGGAAAAACCATAGCCTTGACTCAAACTACCACACAATTGCACTCATCCCACACGCTACTAAAGTAATGCTCAAAATTCTCCAAGCCAGGCTTCAGTAATACATGAACCGTGAACTTCCAGATATTCAAGCTGGTTTTAGGAAAGGCAGAGGAACCAGAGATCAAACTGCCAACATCTGCTGGATCATCAAAAAAGCAAGCATCTATTTCTGCTCTGTTGACTATGCCAAAGCCTTTGACTGTGTGGATCACAATAAACTGTGGAAAATTCTGCAAGAGATGGGAATACCAGACCACCTGACCTGCCTCTTGAGAAACCTATATGCAGGTCAGGAAGCAACAGTTAGAACTGGACATGAAACAACAGACTGGTTCCAAATAGAAAAAGGAGTACATCAAGGCTGTATATTGTCACCCTGCTTATTTAACTTATATGCAGAATACATCATGAGAAATGCTGGGCTGGATGAAGCACAAGCTGGAATCAAGATTGCCAGGAGAAACATCAATAACCTCAGATATGCAGAGGACACCACCCTTATGGCAGAAAGTGAAGAGGAACTAAAAAGCCTCTTGATGAAAGTGAAAGTGGAGAGTGAAAAAGTTGGCTTAAAGCTCAACATTTGGAAAACGAAGATCATGGCATCTGGTCCTATCACTTCATGGGAAATAGATGGGGAAACAGTGGAAACAGTCACTGACTTTATTATTTGGGCTCCAAAACCACTGCAGATGGTGATTAAGCCATGAAATTAAAACACGCTTAGTCCTTGGAAGGAAAGTTATGACCAACCTAGACAGCATATTTAAAAGCAGAGACATTACTTTGTCAACAAAGGTCTGTCTAGTCAAGGCTATGGTTTTTCCAGTAGTCATGTATGGATGTGAGAGCTGGACTCTAAAGAAAGCTGACCACTGAAGAATTGATGCTTTTGAACTGTGGTGTTGGAGAAGACTCTTCAGAGTCCCTTGGACTGCAAGGAGATCCAACCAGTCCATTCTAAAGGAGATCAGTCCTGAGTGTTCATTGGAAGGACTGATGTTGAAGCTGAAACTCCAATACTTTGGCCAACTGATGGGAAGAGCTAACTCATTTGAAAAGACCCTGATGCTGGGAAAGATTGAGGGCAGGAGGAGAAGGGGACAACAGAGGGTGAGATAGTTGGATGGCATCACTGACTCAATGGACATGAGTTTGGGTAAACTCAGGGAGTTGGTGAGGAACAGGGAAGCCTGGCGTGCTGCAGTCCATGGTGTCACAAAGAGTCAGACTGAACCACAACAATAAGAACAAAACATAAGTATTTTCTCAATTTCTGTGAATTGTCCTAGCAAATTATTGATCCTGAGGAGAGGGCCATGGGAACCTCTGGATTGTAGCCATTTGGTCAGATGTATGGGTGGCCTTCTGGGACTTGAGACTCCCTCTGCAGAGGAGGCAGTCTTGTGAGACAGCCCTTGATCTGTGAAAAGTGAAAGTGAAGTTGCTTGGTCATGTCCAACCCATTTCGACCCCTAGCAGGCTCCTCCATCCATGGAATTTTCCAGGCAAGAGTACTGGAGTAGGTTGCCATTTCCTGATAAACTCCTTACTTTTAAACTAGCTGGAATTGACTTTCTTGTCTGTAGCTGGGAAAAGGAAGGCCTTCTTACTGGGGAAGACAAAAGTCTGTCTAGTCAAAGTTATGGTGTTTCCAGTAGTCATGTATGGATGTGAAAGTTGGACTATAAAGAAAGCTGAGCACCAAAGAACTGATGCTTTTGAACTGTGGTGTTGGAGAAGACTCTTGAGAGTCCCTTGGACTGCAAGGAGATCAAACCAGTCAATCGTAAAGGAAATCAGTTCTGAATATTCATTGGAAGGACTGATGCTGAAGTTGAAGCTCCAATACTTTGGCCACCTGATGCAAAGAACGGACTCAGTGGAAAAGACCCTGATGCTGGGAAAGACTGAAGGCAGGAGGAGAAGGGGATGGCAGAGGATGAGATGGTTGGATGGCATCACTGACTTGATGGACATGAATTTGAGCAAGCTCCGGGAGTTGGTGATGGACAGGGAAGCCTGGCATGCTGCAGTCCATGGGGTTGCAAAGAGTCAGACACGACTGAGCAATTGAACTGAACTGGGGAAGAAGTGTTCAAGCAACAAGGCAGAATCAAGACAGGAAACTGTGCTTTTGGAGGAAATGGAGGACCTAACGGAGGGGACTAGGTGGTGGAACATGGACTTCTTGTTCCCATGGTAACACTGAGTCCTGTCCCCAACTTGCTGCTCAGGATACATGTTCTCTTCCAAGTGGAACCTGTAAGTTTCTAAGAGCAGCCTTTGTTTTTATCGGTCACCATAGACCTCAGGGAGCGGGGCCAAGAGTCAGGATAAAAGATGGGTCCTGTAAAATCGACTGTATGTTTGTGCTCAGTCGCTTCAGTTGTGTCCAACTCTTTGCGAACCTATGGACTGTAGCCTGCAAGTCCACTCTATTCATGGGATTCTCCAGGCAAGAAGACTGAAGTGAGTTGCCATGTCCTCCTCCAGGGTATCTTCTTGACCCAGGGAATGAACCTGCATCTCCTGCATTGTCAGGCAGAGTCTTTACCCAGTGAGATACTACACTGTATCAATAGACTGTCCACACCTCTTGCTTTATTTAAACAAATGCATCAGTACACAGAATGGTTAAAGTTTAAAGTACTCTAAAGACCATCTCCAACTCTCTTTGAGTCACATTAAAACTGAGGTCCAGAGAGCTTAAGATAACTAATATGGTTATAGGGGCTTCCCTGGTGGCTCCGATGGTAGAGTGTCTGCCTGCAATTTGCGAGGCTCAGGTTCAACCCCTGGGTTGGGAAGATCCCCTGGAGAAGGAAATGGCAACACACTCCAGTACTCTTGCCTGGAAAATGGACAGAGGAGGACAGAAGAACCTGGTAGGCTACAGTCCATGGGATCGCAAAGAGTCGGACATGACTGAGCGACTTCACTTCACTTCAATATGATTATGGTTCTCTGCTCTTTACAAAGCTTTATGTCTATAAAAACTTTGGTCCTTGCAGCAGCCCTGTGAGGTTAAGTGACTGGTCCAAAGGCTCTTGGATTAGCCTGTGGCAAAGCTGAGCCTGAAATCTGCACTTCAGGGGCTCTGCAGGCCAGTCCTGGCTTGCAATGGCAGCTGAACTATTGCAACAACATCTAAGCATAGGCTTCTGTGTTTATAAAAGTACCATTCTGAGATCACGTTAAAATGAAAAAAATAAAATCTTCAATCATAGAATCGCAGAGTGAAAAATACTGCTCTGTATAATTTTTGTTTCTGTGCAGAAAGGATGACTAAGTAATCTAGGATCTCCTTAGAAGTTGCAGAAGGTTCTTGTACAATTCCCACTCTTACAAAACATCTATCTTATCACAAACCACAAAATCTGATTATTTATTTCAAAAGAAATACAGAACTGGAAGTGATAACTCATGTTTTTGTAACAAATGTGAACTCTGAGTCATGATCTGTCCAATATTAGAACACAAATCAGGAGTGTGGCACTGGTTTCTCTGCTGGGAGCTCTATTTCCCTGTGGTCAGATTAATGCATTAAACAATTTGGTGGAATAATCTACACAAGGTTAAACTGCAATTAAAGGTGCTAGATAAGATGTGTTTTAACTGGGGTTGCCTTGTGCAATATATGTATAAACATATGCACAAACTTTTACATTCTACAAAAATACAGAAAAAAAGATAATCGCATTTTTAGCAAACATGAAAACAGTGTCCTGTTGCTTCAAATACAAAGTGTCCATGAGAATTCTAGGCTAAGTCTTCTATTTCTATAACGGTTAACTTATAACCACTTAATAGAACAAGGTCATTTTCAGAGCACATCATCCAACATCTGGTCTGCCATCTGCTGGCTGAGTAAAAATTCACATGACTCAGGCACAAAAGGAGCAATTTCCTACATCATTTCAGTTTTCATTCTTCTCTCAGTTACAAAAACAAAGGCTATACGATCATTTAAAAGATGCTCTCAGAAAGACACTTGAACTTCATTTTGTGCAAAAGGTAGGTTTCTGAAAAAAAATTGCATGAATTATTTTTTCCCTGTCTTATTGAACCTCCCAAATTTTAAATAAATTTTATTCTGAATCTTTTAAAAACATAGGAATTCAAATTTTTATGGAATACTGTTATTTATTTTTGCATTTTTTTAAATTTATTTTTTGTTGAAATAGTTGGTATATAACATTATATGTCACAGGTGTACAATATAGGGATTTACCATTTTTAAAGATTATACTCCAATTATAGTTATTATAAAATATTAGTTATATTCCCAAAATATTGTTCACATCTAATAGTTCACATCTCAGTCCTTTGCCCCTATGTCACCCCATGCTGTTATTTATTTTTTTAAATAATCTAATTGAAGAAAGTGGGGAAAACCACTAGACCATTCAGGTATGACCTAAATCAAATCCCATATGATTACACAGTAGAAGTGAGAAATACATTTAAGGGACTAGATCTGATAGACAGAGTGCCTGATGAACTATGGATAGAGGTTTGTGACATTGTACAGGAGACAGGAAGCAGGACCATCCCCAAGAAAAAGAAATGCAAGAAAGCAAAATGACTGTCTGGGGAGGCCTTACAAATAGCTAAGAAAAGAAGAGAGGTGAAAAGCAAAGGAGAAAAGGAAAGATATACCTATTTGCAGAGTTCCAAAGAATAGCAAGAAGAGATAAGAAAGCTTTCTTCAGTGATCAATGCAAAGAAATAGAGGAAAACAGTAGAATGGGAAAGATTAGAGGTCTCTTCAAGAAAATTAGAGATACCAAAGGAACATTTCACGCAAAGATGGGAACAATAAAGGAAAGAAATGGTATGGACCTAACAGAAGCAGAAGATATTAACAAGAGGTGACAAGAATACACAGAAGAACTGTACAAAAGATCTTCATGACCCAGATAATCACGATGGTGTGATCACTCACCTAGAGGCAGACATCCTGGAATGTGACGTCAAGTGGGCCTTAGAAAGCATCACTATGAACAAAGCTAGTGGAGGTGATGGAATTCCAGTTGAGATATTTCAAATCCTAAAAGATGATGCTGTGAAAGTGCTGTACTCAATATGTCAGCAAATTTGGAAAACTCATCAGTGGCCACAGGACTGGAAAAGGTCAGTTTTCATTCCAATCCCAAAGCTAAAGAATGCTCAAACTACCGCACAATTGCACTCATCTCACATGCTAATAAAATAATGCTCAAAATTCTCCAAGCCAGACTTCACCAATACGTGAACCATGAATTTTCACATGTTCAAGCTGGTTTTAGAAAAGGCAGAGGAACCAGAGATCAAATTGACAACATGCTCTGGATCATCAGGAAAGAGAGAGACTTCCAGAAAAAACATCTATTTCTGCTCTGTTGACTATGCCAAAGCCCTTGACTGTGTGGATCACAAGAAACTGTGGAAAATTCTGCAAGAAATGGGAATACCAGACCACCTGACCTGCCTCTTGAGAAACCTGTATGCAGGTCAGAAAGCAACAGTTAGAACTGGACATGGAACAACAGACTGGTTCCAAATAGAAAAAGGAGTTCGTCAAGGCTGTATATTGTCACCCTGCTTATCTAACTTATATGCAGAGTACATCATGAGAAATCTTGGGCAGAAGCACAAGCTGGAATCAAGATGCTGGGAGAAACCCCAATAACCTCAGATATGAAGATGACACCACCCTTATGGCAGAAAGTGAAGAAGAACTAAAGAGCCTGTTGAAGAAAGTGAGAGAGGAGTGAAAAAGTTGGCTTAAAGCTCAACATTCAGAAAACGAAGATCATGGCATCTGGTCCCATCACTCCATGGCAAATAGATGGGGAAACAGTGGAAACAGTGTCAGACTTTATTTGGGGGGGCTCCAAAATTACTGCAGATGGTGACTGCAGCCATGAAATTAAAACACGCTTACTCCTTGGAAGGAAAGTTATGACCAACCTAGATAGCATATTCAAAAGCAGAGACATTGCTTTGTCAACAAAGGCCCACCTAGTCAAGGCTATGCTTTTGCCAGTAGTCGTGTACGATGTGAGAGTTGGACTATAAAGAAAGCTGAGCACCGAAGAATTGATGCTTTTGAACTGTGGTGTTGGAGAAGTCTCTTGAGAGTCCCTTGGACTGCAAGAAGATCCAACCAGTCCATCCTAAAGGAGATCAGTTCCGGGTGTTCATTGGAAGGACTGATGTTGAAGCTGAAACTCCAATATTTTGGCCACCTGATGCGAAGAGCTGCTCATTTGAAAAGACCTGGTTGTTGGGAAAGATTGAAGGCAGGAGGAGAAGGGGACTGCAGAGGATGAGATGGTTAGATGGCATCACGGACTCAATGGACATGAGTTTGGGTTAACTCCAGGAGTTAGTAATGGACAGCGAGGCCTGGCATGCTGGGATCACAAAGAGTTGGACACAACTGAGTGACTCAACTCAACTGAGTGGATATTGCCTGAAAAATTATTAGTCTGGTGTTCCCATAGCCATTTTCTTTTTCCTTCATTTATTTCTACATTTCTAAATTAGATTATTCTATAAGGAAGTGTTGTCTCACCTCCACTATTTATTCATATATTTCATTACACCTCCTTTTTATGGAATCATGGATAATTTTATTATTTATTGGTAATTTTCTTCCAGCTGAAACCATTGGGAGTTCTTTCTAGTTGGCTTTTGTGTCATTTTGACATGTTCTCATACATATATATATTTTTTTTTTGCTTGTTTTTGAGTACTTCATTACTTTCTGTGAACACAAGATGCTCCAGGTTTATTTTGTATTTTCCCTTCCCTAGTCTTAAAGTCAATCACTTCTGCAGAGTCCTCAGTCCTTTTGACAATGGTATTTAGAAGCCATGATCTGGACACTAGTTCTGCTCATTGCTATTTGGGTGTCATGACTTCTAATTCCTACTAGTGGGTTAGTATAAAGACACATGTACATTTATGTCTTTCTATCTATCCTGTTTCAAAGTCCACTTTGATACGAGTATCTGTCCCCAACTTTCTTTTCATTTCCATTTTTATGGAATATATTTTTTTAATCCTTTCAATTTCAGTCTGTATGTATCGTTAGCTCTGAAATGAGTCTCCTGTAGGCAGCATATAGATGGGTCCATTTTTCAAAATCCAATTAACCACCTTATATCTTTTGATTAGAGCATATAGTCTGTTAGCATTTAAAATAATTTTTGATAGGAATGTACTTAGCCATTTTGCTACTTGTTTTCTCATTGTTTTTGTAGTTCTCTGTTTTCCTCTTCTTTTAGTTTCTTCCTTTGTGGTTTGTTGATTCTCTTCAGTGTTATGCTTGTGTTCCTGTATCTATTATAGGTTTTTAATTTGTGGTTTCTGTGGTGTTCATATACATTGAACTATATCTACTAGTTGTAAAATGGTAGGCATTTAAGTTCAAACACATTTTAATAGAGATACATTTTTAACTCCCTCTGCCCATGTTATGTGTTTTTGGTATCATATTTCACATGTTCCAGTTTGTGTGCTGGGTCGCTAAGTCATGTCCCACTCCATGACCCCATGGACTGCAGTGCTCCAAGCCTTCCCTGTTCATGGGATTTTCCTGGCAAGAATACTGGAGTGTGTTGCCATTTCCTCCTCTAAGATTTTACATTTTCATGTTTATCCCTTATTTCTTGTAGTTATAGTTGATTAAAAAAAATTTTTTAACCTTCATACTAGCTTATTTAAGTGGTTGATCCACAGACTCTATTATATATTTGCCTTTACCAGTGGATTTTTCCTTTTCCATAATTTCTTATTTCTTATTGTAGCCTTTTCCTTTTTCACTTAAAGAAGACCCTTTAATGCTTCTTGTGAGGTTGGTTTAGTACTAATGAACTCTTTCAGTTTTTACTTTTCAGAGAAAATTCCTTATCTCTCCTTCAATTCTGAATGATAACCTCAAGTTGTACATTTTCTCTTTTAAAACTTTAACTATGTCATGCCACTCCCTTCTGGCCTGTGAAGTCTCTGCAGAAAAATCAATTGTTAGCCTTATGGGGCTACCTTACACGTGGCTCTTTGTTTTTCTCTTGCTGCCTTTAAAATTCTCTTTGTCATTTTAATTAAGAGATGTCTCTGTAGGGTCTCTTTGGGCTCATTTTACTTGATGACTCTTTTTTCTGTACCTGGAAATCTATGTCCTTCCTCAGGTTCAGAGAGAGTTTTCAGCCACAATTTTATTAAGTACACCTTCCGTCTCTTGCTCACTCGTCTCTTCTTCTGGGGCCCCTATATTGCTAATGTTAGTAAGACTGATGTTGTCCTAGAAGTACTGAGGCTATTCTTATCTATCCTCTTTTTAAATTTGTTTTTCTTTTTGTATTCTGAGTTGATGATTTCCATTTTTCAGTCTTCTAGGTCACTTATGTGTTCTTCTGTATCAACTAATCTGCTCTTAATTCATTCCGGTGTATTTTTCATTTTAGCTATTGTAATCTTCAGCAATGACTGGTTCCTTTTTATGTCTTTCAGTTCCTTGTCAAAAACTTCACTCTATTCATCTATTCTTTCCCCAGGTTTTAGTTAGCATTCTTATTACTGATGCTTTGAACTCTTTATCTAGTGACTTATTTATCTCTGCTTCATTTGGGTTTCTTTTTTTTTTCCTTGTTCTTTCATTTTAAACAAATTCCTCTGTCTTCTCAATTTGTTTAACTTTCTCTGCCCCATGAAATGAGGTGAAACAGTTACCTTTTACGGTCTTGAAGGCCTGTCTTTGTGTAAAGCATCCTGAACAGTCTGCGGCGCCCAGTGGTTCTGGTGGGAGAGCTGGCTCTGAAGTGAGCATGTCTTCCATGGGTGTGCTGGCAGCCCCCACCTCGGTGAGAGGTGAGGCCAGAGCTGGAGCCGCTTAAGCCAGAGCCAGGGGCAAACTGGAGCTTCTCCTATGATCAATGGCTGTGATCACCCTGACAGAGGTGGAGATGGGGCCCAAGAGGCTGTGGCAGGAGCCCTGAGGGAGTTGTTTCTCCCTGATACATGATGGTCGTGCTGGTGGTTTCTACCTTGATGTGCATCACAGCCAGGGCCTGAGGGGTTGCTTGGTGCTTCACTTTTGTGCTGGTTTCACCTTTTCCCCCGGTATACGTGACGTGGTTAGAGGCTGGATCAGGGTCAGAGGGGCTGTTGCTACACTACTCAGCTGGTTTTGCTCTCATTAGCTGTGGTGGTCTCCACCCCGGAGCTAACTGCACTCCTCCCAAGTGTGGGCAGGGACACGCATGCTGACAGTGGCTGCCTCAGTCTCCGTCAGAGGCAGAGGCAGGGACCACGCTGGCTCCATTCCCCTACGTGTGTGCATGCTCATGGCAATAGCAGCCTCCACCCGAGTGCTGGTTAGCTCTAAGACCCTCTCTTCCCACTCTGTCTGCTCCTTCTGAGCTTGGAGCTCCCCCTGGACTCATCCTACCCTTTCCCAGCATCCAGCAGTCCTCTTTTACAACTGCTTTGGGCTACTCTTCCCTTGTTTAGTCGGATCCCGTTTGTTTGCTTTCAGAACTGACTCGTAATTTCTGTTTCACTAAGGACATTCTTTCCTGTTTCCCAATTCTTTATATACAATTTTTCTGTCATTTTGGGGGCATGAGGTGGGAGTGGGCGATCAAAACTTGCACCAAATGTGGCATTATAATCTAGTCTGATTATAATCAGATCAGTATTGATCATTGGAGCTGGGTCTCAGTGTATTATTCTCCACATCTAAATTCTCCTGTAGGAGACTGACTACATAAATTATCTTGGGAAAGTATAAAACCTGCCTCTAATTATCTTCTGGATCTAACTACCAAATTCCAAGAAATATGGAAACTACAACAAATTAAATAAAACCATGTGTAATCAATCAGCTAAATTCATTGAGGAATTATGTAGGAAAAATGACTCAATTTCAACAAATCAATGTCATAGGAAAAAAGTGTGTATGGGGGAAGCAGTATAGGTTAAGAGACTAGAGGGACATTTCAAGCACATGCAAATGTGGACCTTTTTGGATCCAGCTTTGAACAAACTAATTAAAAAAATTTTTTGAAACAACCAGGGAAATCATTTAATAAATTTAAGCTATTACTAATTAATATTAAGGAATTATCATTCATTTCATTGGATATGATAAGGGAATTTTAGTTATGTTTTTAAAAATTCATTAAATTAAAAAAAATTCTTATTTGCTAGAACGGGGTAAGCAAGAAAAAAAAAAAGATGTGCTTAGTCTCTCAGTCATGTCTGATTCTTTGCAACTCCATGGACTGTAGCCTGCCAGGCTCCTCTGTCCATGGTGATTCTCCAGGCAGGAATACTGGAGTAGGTTACCATACCCTCCTCCAGGGGATCTTCCCAACCCAGGGATTGACACCAGGTCTCCTGCACTGCAGGCGGATTCTTTACTATCTGAGTCACCAGGGAAGCAAACAATAGCCACAAATAAAAATAAACTTTGACTGGAACACATTCTACCCACTGCCATTGACTATGGATGCTTTCCTGATACAACAGCAGAGATGAGTAGCTGCAGTGGAGATAGGGCAGCCTGCACAATGTCAACTGTTTACTCTCTGGTCCTTTACAGAAACTGTTTGTCAACTGGCTAGTAGGGGAGAGGAATAAATAAGTAGTTTGAAATAAACCGATGTATACTACTATATACAAAATAGATAAATGACAAGGATCTATGGCACAGGGAACCATATTCAATATCTTGTAGTAACCTATAATGGCAAAGATCTGAAAAAGAATACATATATATACATGATACATAATCACTTTGCTGTACACCTGAAACTAACACCACATTGTAAATCAACTACACTTCAACTAAAAAAATCATTATAACAACTCCTCGAGGTGGATATTATGAAGGCTGATTTATTAATGAAACATTAGGGGCTTGGAGACATTAATTTATAGCTAGGGAAGAGCAGAGAAAGAATTTGCCTGGTACTGTAATTAGTCACTGTTGTCACTGATATGACATATCCACATTTTTAAGTGGACAAGCCAAGGCCACACATCTGTTTAAAGGTCAAGAAATATTTCACAAGCATGTAGAGTCTATAAGAGAACACAAACACTGGCGCCTTCAGCAGAGAAGCTTTTCATCAATGCCGTTCCCTGGTGGCTCAGCTGGTAAAGAATCCACCTGGAATGCAGGAGACCTGGGTTTGACCCCTGGGTTGGGAAGATTCCCTGGAGAAGGGAACAGCTACCCACTCCAGTATTCTGGCCTGGAGAATTCCTTGGACTGTATAGTCCATGGGGTCGCAAAGAGTCTGACACGACTGAGTGGCTTTCACTTCATTTCATGAGCCTTAAAAGACCGATTTTCTGGTCAGTGTTAAGAGTTGCTAAGTTTGCCTGTTTGTTAAGGTAGATGTTTGGTCTTCACACCCATTTATCACTTTACATTTCTCTCTCCTGTAAGATTCAAGGCTTGGTAGGGACCGTATCTATACCATGTACACTAAGCCCAGCTCCTGGAATAAGAAGAGAAGCTCAAATATGTTTCCTGAATGAATGACCAACAACATCCACATCACAACCTCATCCCTGAGTGTCAAGTCTCCTTGTGCTGGACACAGAGGCACAAACAGATCCTAAAGCTCCAGGCACCAAGAAGGGACTCTTGCTGCACATTAAGTGCTCAGCCTGTACACCAGAAGATCATTTATTATTGCTTGATGGTCTGCTTTTCTAGGTGATGGAGGAGATGTAACCTATTTCTTAACCTCTGGAGTGGTTTTCATGGCAGAGGCCTGAGGAGGCATACTGTGGATGGAGCAATTGTTTTAGTTGTGAAGGTCAATGCCGGGGTGTTACATGCCCATTCTTGCCTGTGCTGATATTAGTCTACTCAACCTGGCTCTGTCCTTTTCTGGAGATTTCAAGCGAATGAATCATGCTTGGCTGCCATTAAAAGGGGAAGGAGATGACTGCTGGATGTGAGGGGGGATATTTGCAGAGTCTGGAGTAAGGTGTCTTAACAGATAGACCGGATGTGAATTTAGCACCTGAACAGCCCCTATGGTAGAGAACTAGATACAAAATCCCTCCATGCACACAGGGGATGCTGAACATCAAGGTTTGGACCTCTGAGCAATGATGCTAGCTTTGCCCTTCTTCAGTGCAGGGGTATTAAGTCAGTTTTTCAACCGGTACAAGGCAATGGCTGGTGCATTCCAGGGAAATGGGTGCAACAGAGAGACACACATCCACAGATCCCGGAAATGATTAACTTTTATTCCTGCCTCATAGACAGCATACTGTCTGCCAAAATTAGGAGTCAAATATAATTTAATGGAGATAAAATACTGAAAATATCATTGGGACAATTAAAAAAAATGTTATCATGAATACAGAAAGAAAAAGAGCCAGTAAACAAAACAAAGCTGAAACAGGTGAAATAAGAACAAAATCTCTCCAACTTTGAGATAGTACATATTCATTTCTCTTCTTCCCCAGGTTGAAGTTCCCTGGAGCAGCTATTGAGATCAGGCCACAGAGTAGAAGGTAATTATTGCACTGAGAGTACGTGATTCACGGAAGCAAGCTTACGTCCCAGACAGGGAAGCCGAGGCTATTGGAGACTGCATCTAAGTCTTCTTCTGCTTTACTGAGGTCTCAGAGAAGCAGAAGCTTCAGGACACTTGTGGTCACTGCCCCAGGTGTGGCTGGACCTGAGTTCTTCCTGAGTCCTTAGCTCTTACCAAGGTTTAAAAATGGGTGCTCTCATTGTCTGTCGTGTTCAGCTGCAAATATTCCAAGGTGCCCTTCTTGTAGCTGGCCACCCGGGTTGGTTTTCGGTTCCTTATCCCCAAGGCCTGTCTTTTCTGTAAAGAGCTGGCAATCATGTCGGCGAACTCAGCTTGCAAGCGCTGTTGATTCTCCCTGGAGAGACAAGAATATGGAGGGAAAAGGGAACTTCTCAGCCATTCAAAGAGACTAGCCCTCAGCTCCAGAACCGCCTGTTTCATTCACTGATTCCTTGTTGAATGCCTACTCTGTGCTGCATGCGGGAAGCCCAGAGAACACAGAACGACCCTTGGCTTCCACCAATGAGCCTGAAGAACTGTCACCCTTGCTCTGTGTAGTTGTAGGGAAAGCAGAATATATTTCAAGCAGGAAATTATATTTTGATTTCAAAGTAAGATAACACAATGCGGAATTCAGAGGTGAGGTTAGGTTTACACATACCGCTGGAGCGAGAAGAAGAGAAGCCAAGAGGGTGCTAAGCCCTACTGTGTGTGTCACATAGCTTGTCGTGTCCGACTCTTTGCGACCCCATGGACTATAGCCTGCCAGGGTCCTCTGTCCCTGGAATTCTCCAGGCAAGAATACTGGAGTGGATTGCCATTCCCTTCTCCGGGGGAGCTTTTCCGACCCAGGGATCAAACCTGGGTCTCCTGCATTGCAGGCAGATTCTTTACCGTCTGAGCCACCAGTCACCACAAAACTCTGAAAACGTGTTGGTCCCACACTTTCCTAGGAATGTGGGTCTTGTCTGGGGAGGGCTCTGAATGAGTGGAGGGTTTTAAGAGATTAGAATGCACCTAGGGTGCTCTTTCTTAGTAAGGGGCCAGGTCCCCCCATGCCATATGGATGGTCTGCATTGTTTTGGCATCTCTATGGTGTTGCCATCTGTCTGGGTCCCGCATCCAGGCATCTGCATGACAGGGTTTCTCTACCGCAAAAGCCGTTCCAATGGCCACGTGACTTACTGCAGTGGCCCAAATGCAACTGGAAGATCATTTGAGTCATCTTTAGGGAAACTGAAACCGGTTAATTAGACCTGCAGCCTGTTTTCCTCATCTCAGGGAGAACACACACTCCATGTGAAGACCCCAAACCACAGTCCTGGAGCTGGGAAGTTCCTGTTCCATCAGGTGACTCAGCAGAGAGCTGTATGCAGGGGTGGAAGTATGCTCTACTCTTGACCACATGTGCAGGGGGTGAGCCCTAAACTGTCCTCTGGTCTCCTGAGCGAGCCTGAAACACTCCAGCAGCCAGAGAAGGGGGGTTTCCAAGCCTTTTCAATGTGTGTCGTCTCTCATCTTGGATTCAATGCCTCATTGCCACTGGCAAAGCACTCGCCAACAGTTAAACTGCCTGCACACAGTACAAGATACAAAGCCAAGACCTCCACTTCCCGGCTCCTCCCCGCCCAGCCAGCAGCTTACGCGGTTGGAGGGGTCGGCAGGTTGTACTCCTGGTCCTTCACCCCGGTCAGCCAGTAGGTGGTCTCAGTTCCTCTCCCCTAGAGAGACAAGAAAGGTGTGGACCATGGAGGCCAACAAGGCAGTCGGCTGTAACCCACTGTTCTGACAAGTATCAGCTTCCAAGAGACGTTTCCCCTCTGAGTTTGTCATCACAGTCTATATTTCAATACAGCACCTGTTCCTGGTATGATTTGTGTTATCTCCAGACCAATCTTTATTCCTAAGCACCTTTAAAAAAGTATCTCTCATCCACCAGACATGTTTTTTTTTTCAAACTAGAATTTTCTTTTATTCCCCAAAAGACATTTCCAAATATCACCTTAGCAACAGCACAAAAACTCTAAATGAAGAAGGAAGAAAATTCATCTATGATCCTGCTACTCAAGTGAATCCAACTGGTTTCTGTCGTCCACATTTTATTCTGGCCGTTTTTGCCACAAAACTTTTGCCACAGTTTCCCCACCTGAAGTGTGTAAATTACAAACACACGTGCCTCATAATAAACACGCACTAACTGACATTTGCTGGGTACATCTGCAGGCTGTAAAATAAATGGAAGCAACAGGAAATTCTGTTTTTGGCTGGAGGTTGTGTTTGAAAAGCAGACTGGATAGTTATATTTTTAAAAACCGCTCACTCAAAAAAAAAAAATTAGTGATTTTGGGGCTGTGTTTGGACTGTAATATTTGAACTTCCCAAGTGTTCCAATGGTAAAGAACCTGCTTGCCAGTGCAGGATATGAAGACTTGGGTTCAATCCCTGGAAGTAGGAAATGGCAACCCACTCCAGTATGCTTCCCTAAAAAAGGACAGAGGAACCTGGCGGGTTACAGTCATGGCGTCGCAGAGTCAGACACCACTGAGCGCATACACCTAACCACTTGCACTGTAATAATCCACACACCACTTCTATTTTGGGAGGAACACTGCAGAGAACGTGTTTACAGAGAATTAAAATAGCCAGTGTGTTGTTCGGACACAACTACCTAAAGGAGGCTCTTCCAAGCTGCCGTCAGTGTAGGGGCCGGTGCTGCTACGGCTGGTGGAGGCAGATGGTCGGAGCCGATCACTGGCTTCAGATCAGTTGTGAGTTGGTCACCTTCAACAGACAGCCTGTGGGCCACCTGGTGGCTCTGAAAGGCGGTTGCTCTAAATGTGTGGGACAGCAAGGCGTGTCTAGAACAGGGATTCCCACTCTTCTCTATGCCTCACAGTCACTTGATTAAAATACAGATCTCTGATCTACACCCAAAAGAGTTGGACTCAGCAGGTCTGGTGGGGCATCTGTGCTTAATTGCTAAGTCATGTCCGACTCTTTGTGATCCCGTGAACTGTAGCCCACCAAGCTCCTCTGTCTATGGGATTCTCCAGGCAAGAATACTGGAGTGGGTTGCCATGCTCTCCTCTAGGGCATCTTCCCAACCCAGGAATTGAACCCATGTCTCTCATGTCCCGTGCTTTGGCAGGCAGGGTCTTTACCACTAGTGCCACCCAGTGGCGCTATTAGGTATATATCTCGATGGGTTCCTTACCTTTAAGTAGGTTTCTCCTCTTACTTCATAGAGGAACTGGCACTCTGTCCTCTTCAAGATGGCTATGGTGGAGCCGCTGACATGGATTCTCAAGGCTGGAAATGCAAAATAGATCAATGAAAACCGTGTCCATTTTGAATGCTATCATAGGGCCCCGTTTGTTTCCCCTTGAGCCAGAATATTTACCATGAGTGCTCTTGACAGCTTAGATATTGTCATTAAAAACAAAACAAAACAAAACCACTTCAGCATCGGTGAGATGAAAACTATTATCAGACACGGGGAGAGGGTCTGGTGCTGGTTTTCAGGGTCCTGAGTGAGGAGGTGCTCTAGATTAAGCCCTGGAGCTTCTCATTCCAGCTCAGAGAGGGGAGCCCCTGGGCCTGGGTTTGGATTTTACTTTGTGGTGCTGAGCTAAAAAGCTGAAATTTGGTTTGGGGTCTCCATGTAAACGGTAACCCACTCCAGTATTCTTGCCTGGAGAATTCCATGGACCAAGGAGCCTGGTGGGCTATAGTCTGTGGGGTTGCAAAGAGTTGGACACGACTAAGCAGCTAACACTTTCTCTTTTACATGGATCTAAGAGTATTACATGGATCTACAGACTTCCCGGGTGGCTCAGACGGTAAAGCATCTGTCTACGATGCAGGAGACCTGGGTTCGATCCCTGGGCTGGGAAGATCCCTTGGAGAAGGAAATGGCAATCCACTCCAGTACTATTGCCTGGAAAATCCCATGGACAGAGGAGCCTGGTAGGCTACAGTCCATGGGGTTGCAAAGAGTTGGACACGACTGAGCGACTTCATGTTCACGTTCAAGAGTATTCCAGGTAGAGCGTGCCTAAATGCACTGCAAACGAACCCAGACTAATAAGAACAGTCAAACTAAGCCATAAAGGAAGAAAAAGATTATGATCAGTAAGTGGCAATATGTAGCAAGGACTGGACTGACCCAGGCTCACAGTCAGTCAACGTGAAGAGTCATTCTTCACCTCACTGGCAGTATTATGCATTTTCATCCTACAGTTCCCCTTGGTTGGGAGATAGAACTTTGTCCTCTAAGAAAAGTCCTCTCCTTTCTTACGGAGGCCAGTGGATTCCATCCGAGAGGCTGTGTTGACTGTATCTCCGAACAGGCAATAACGAGGCATCTTGATCCCCACGACTCCAGCAGCACAGGGACCTGTGAGGGACAGAAAGCAAGAAGGTGGAGGCCACGGAAGTCACAGAGTGGTGTTAAGGTCGGGGAGCCTCTTCTCAAGATCGCAACGCTCAATGCCTCGTTAGATGGGAGAAGTGGTTTAAGGGGTAAAATGTGAGCTGTGACCTTGGCTCTAACTAAATGTACTTGTTAGGGGATAGCATCATTATCCAAATCACACTTTCAGGAAGCGTTTTGCTCTACCATAGAAAAGCACATTTTCGAGACACAAGAAGACATTTTGAGATCAGCATGCAAAGGTGGAAAATGCTCCTTAATATATTACACAGAAGGCTCTCAAGAAGGATGGAGACCATCTCACCACCTTCTCGCTGTGCCAGCCACACAGCCCTGAGCTCTGGATCATTGGTGGGCACAGTGCACTTGAAGGCTCAATGGCCCGTCTGTTTTATTTTTGGGCTTCCTTGGTAGCCAGCTGGTAAAGAATCCGCCTGCAATGCAGGAGACCCCCAGTTTGATTTCTGGGTCGAGAAGAACCCCTGAAGAAGGGATAGGCTACCCTCTTCAGTATTCTTGGGCTTCCCTGGTGGCTCAGACAGTAAAGAATCTGCCTGCAATGTGGGAGACCTGGGTTCAACCCTGGGTTGGGATGATCCCCTGGAGGAGGGTATGGCAACCCCTCCAGTATTCTTGCCTGGAGAATCCCCATGGACAGAGGACTCTGGCAAACTGCAGTCCATGAGGTTGCAAAGAGTCCCACATGACTGAGTGACTAAGCATGGCACAGCAGAGCATTTTAGGGATTGGTGGCCTGATGATGGAAGACCCAGATGACAAGGACTTGGAATCTTCTTCCCTGCGCTTTTCATGTACCACGTGAATGCAGCAGGAAGGGGGAGCCTACAACACAAGGATACCCCAAAAGGTAGAACAGAAGCCAAGGCCAGATGATGCACAGGGGCATATTAGATAGGGAAGGAGAGCAAGCAAGTATTGGTGTGGAAAGACTGAATGCAAGGAGTTAAAATTTGTAGAAGTTAAAGATTAACTCAGAAACTGCAAAACCAGGTTTTGGATAGAGGCAACTATTGATTTTCTGGTTTGTTTATCAGGTTTTGATCTATATGAGTTTCTTTATAGATTTGTCCTTTGAACACTGTGTTTACAGACACTGAAAAAAACAGAACATTAAGTTGTGCATTGCTTATGTACACTTGAAAAAAAAAATACTGAGTACTGAATCTTCCCTGTTAGACTCAATGCCAAAATACAAAACAAAAAACAAACAAGTAGCAGCAGCAGCTACTTGATTAGATCTCTGAGGAATCTAAAATACGACACAGATAAACTTATCTACGAAACAGACTCACAGACATAGAGAAAAGACTTGTGGTTATCCAGGGGTAGGGGAGGGATGGATCGGGAGTTTGAGATTAGCAGATGCAAACTATATTATATATATGTATAACCAAATCACTTTGCTGTACACCAGAAACTAACACAATATCATAAATCAGCTATACTCCAATTTAAAAAAAAGGTCTCTAAAACTTCTCAATCACATCAGAAAGATAATAAAATCCATTTAAGATACTGTAATATTTTACTGAAAAAAAAAATTTACAGAAGTCAGAGATGGGGAGAGGGAGGGAATGGGGAAGAGAGAAATAGTAAACGTGCTGTGCTGCGCTTAGTCGCTCATTCGTGTCCAACTCTTTGCTACCACGTAGAGTGTAGCCTGCCAGGCCCCTCTGTCCATGGGGATTCTCCAGGCAAGCATACTGGAGGGGGTTGCCATGCCCTCCTCCAGGGGATCTTCCCAACTCAGGGATGGGAGCACTGCACTACACTGCAGGCGGATTCTTTACCATCTGAGCCACCAAGGAATAGGGTGACTTAAACAGGAGGTCTGGAGCTTGTTATTTTAGTTTGTGGTTGGTGTTTATCATTTCATGAGTGCTGTCGTGACTCTCCAGACACTTATTATAGGTCTAATTATGTCAGGATATGTAAC
Source organism: Oryx dammah (assembly GCF_014754425.2). Taxonomy (NCBI): domain Eukaryota; kingdom Metazoa; phylum Chordata; class Mammalia; order Artiodactyla; family Bovidae; genus Oryx; species Oryx dammah. Next base: position 23,518,515 of record NW_024070213.1, read on the forward strand.
TGGACCTCGTATTCGGCAGGCGGATTCAAGAGTAAGCCTCATGTGAAAATTGATCTCATCTGAGGATCCTTCAACCCTTCTAATTTAGTTGGTGTGCAGAGGTACACACGGTTCCCAACTGCTACAGTGCTCAGCTGCCTACCGGAGTGAATTCCAATGCGAATCCATATTGGGAGGCCAGGAAGATGCTCCAGCTCAAAGGTCCCCACGAAGCTGAGGAGGTCCAAGGCCATCTTGGCAATGTCTATTGCATGCCGGTTGCCGTTTCTCTTAGGCAAACCGCTGGCCACCATGTAGGCATCACCAATGGTTTCCACCTGTGGAAGCAGTTTCTCATCAGTGAATCGGTCCCTTCTAAAGGCACCAGAAAGTAAACAGAAGCAGTTTATTGCACATCAAATTCAGAAATGTTCGAGAACTCATATGAGCATAGCCCTGTACACTTATTCTGGGACTAGTTCAAGACTAGTATTATGTTAGTTTCTTCAGGATTTTTATAGCTTAGTTAGGATGTGGTGTGCATGCTCAGCCATGTCCAACTCTCTGTGACCCTATGGACTGTAGCCTGCCAGGCTGTGTAGTTGAAATTTTCCAAGCAGGAATACTGGAGCAGGTTGTCATTTCCTTCTCTAGGGGATCTTCCCAACCCAGGGATCAAACCCGCATCACTGCATCTCCTGCATTGGCAGGCAGATTCTTTACCACTTCGCCACCTAGAAAGCCATAGCCTACTAAAAAAGTTGATAAAACAACTATAAAGGATTTTCACTGAATGAAGTACTTTATAATAATGTAAGTCATGCAGATGTGGTGACAATTCTGTAGTGTTGAAACAATCTGAATGGCTTTATGTAATTTTAGGAAACCATCTCTAATCATCAGAAAAGTCATGTTTAGCGCTTTACTTTTCAAAAACTATTTGATAAAAAGATAATTGTAGGTTCCTCTAAGACATAAAAGGGCTTCCCTGGTGGCTCAGGTGGTAAAAAATCTGCCTGCAAGGCAGAAGACCTGGGTTCGACCCCTGGGTTGGGAAGATCTCCTGGAGAAGGGCATGGCAAGCCACTCCAGTTTTCTTGCCTGGAGAGTCCCATGGACAGAGGAGCCTGGTAGACTACAGTCCACAGGGTGGCAAAGAATGGGATACAACTGAGTGACTTTCACTTTCAGTTCACTAAAGACATAATACACATCCTTGTACTGGATGCTTCTGAACACTTTTCTTGTAATAGGAAGTAGACTTCTATTAACATTATTCTTTGATATTCTCCCTTTTAATTTCATTTTCATAATCATATGCATGGTTCATATGTGTTGGTTAGTTAATTTCTTCTTTCTGAATATCTCTAAAATGCATAATCACTATTCAACTGGAACTCCTGTTAGTAAGACCTTCTGATCTACATAGGGTGAGGATTTCAACGTCTGACCACTCTTATTCTTCACTTGTAGCTCAGACTCAACCACTAATTTACTAACTCTTAAATGACAAAGGCAAAGACTTGAGTAAAGTCAGCTCTCTGAATGTATAGGTTCCACACTGTGGATTCAATGAATCATGATTCAAAAATATTTAAACAAAACTGTAGAAAGTTCCAAAAAGTAAAACTTGAATTTGCCACAACTCCAGCAACTATTTTACATAGCATTTACATTGTATTAGATATTATAACTAATCTAGAAATGATTTAAGTTAAGAGTACATGGGTATGTAGGTTGTATGCAAATACTATGTTATTTTACGCCAGGGACTTGAGCACCTGGGGATTTGGGGATCCATGACAATCCTGGAAGCATCCTGAGGCAGAGGTGCTAGGGGTAGCAAAGGAAAACTGTAGTAACAAGAACAGCCAATTCTGGCTCTGCTGACCTGGGGCCAAACCATCATTCAGCCTGTTAGGTGGAGCGGTTACCTTGTACACGTCGTGGTGGTCCAGAATGTGGTCAAAGTTCTTATAGATGTCATTGAGCATGTCCACCACTTCCATGGGGGTACTGTACTTGCAGATGGTGGTGAACCCTACAATGTCACTGAAGTAGACTGTGACTTCCTCATAGAGCTCAGGCTCCACGAAGCCTTTCTCCTTCAGAGACTTGACCACCAGCCTAGATGAGGAAGGAAAGAACAGGGCCTTCAATTTCAGTAAATTCCTTCTTCCTCTACGGAAGTCTTTGAGATAGTACTAACTGTTCACCAGGAATTCTAGAACTGAGGATTTCCAGTGAGTAGTGTGGTGAGGAACCAAAGACAGTTTGCAAATACCAAGTCTAGGAACATATTACACACACAGAGCACATGTATGTATCCTCAGATGAATAGGAGGTTCAGCAGTAATTTAATACCTGATTATAACTCTAATATATGTGAATCGTGTCCAACTGTATGCGACCTCATGGACTGCAGCCTGCCAGGCTCCTCTGTCCATGGAGTTTTCCAGGCAAGAATACTGGGGTGGGTAGCTATTTCCTCCTCCAGGGGATCTTCCCCACCCAGGGATTGAATCCAGTCTCCCACATTGCAGGTGAATTCTTTACCATCTGAGCTACCAGGGAAGCCTTCCTCCACTAAAGATGGCCCCTATTTTATTTTTAATTAATTTTTACTGGAGCACAGTTGCTTGATTAATAAATATAATGTGTTAGCTTCTACTGTATAGCAAAATTAATCAGCGGTACATACACATATATCCCCTCCACTCTGGACTTCCTTCCAGTTTAGGGTACCACAGAGCAGTAAGTAGAGTTCCCTGTGCTATTCAGTCGATTCTCATTAGTTACCTATTTTATGTGTGTGTGTACGTGTTGGTCGTTAAGTTGTGTCTGACTCTTCTGTGGCACAGTGGACTGCAGCCCAACAAGCTCCTCTGTCCATGGCATTTCCCAGGGAGGAATGCTGGAGTCAGTAGCAATTCCCTTCCCTAGGGCATCTTCCCAATGCAGGGATCAACCCTGGGTCTCCGGCACTGCAGGCAGATTCTTTCCCATCTAAATCACCGGGGAAGCCCCAGCATCTATATTACACATCGTATCAACAGTGCGAACCTGCCAATCCCAATCTCCCTATTTCTCCCACCCACCTCTTTCCCACTCAGTGTCCATCCATTTGTTTTCTACATCTTTGTCTCTGTTTCTGCTTTGCAAATAAGCTCATCTATATCATTTCTTGTAATATGGCTTCTACTATGAAGCTGAGAGAAGATGGCAAAGAGATTAATGCTTTCATTTTCATTTTTATATGAAGGAGAGACAGTGACTGGCCTAAGGTCTCAGACTCAGTAACAGTGGCCAACAGGTGTTGGAACATGCTGCTGCTGCTGCTGCTGCTGCTAAGTCGCTTCAGTTGTATCCGACTCTGTGCGACCCCATGGACGGCAGCCCACCAGGCTCCCCCGTCCCTGGGATTCTCCAGGCAAGAACACTGGAGTGGGTTGCCACTTCCGTCTCCAGTGTTGGAACCTAGGTCGCTCTAACTCTGCCATCCATGCTCCTTCCATGGCACTGGAAAACAATCTCTTTCTTTTAGCAATTTAGACAGTGCAAATTGGGACAAAGCTTAGCAAGAATGCGCATCTTTAAACACAATGATCTGATGAAGAAAATGCAAAAGGGAACAATCCTATATAAATGTAGAGAAGGGACTTCCCTTGTGGTCCATGACTAAGACTCTGCACTCCCAATGCAGGGCACCCAGGTTCGATTCCTGCTCTGGGAACTAGATGCCACATGCCCTGACTAAAATTTCACATGCTGCAAATAAAGATCCTGTGTGCTGTAACTAAGATCCAGCACAGCCAAATAAATACATAAAAATAAATAAAGTAAGAAAAGTACAGAGAAAACCAATGCTAGACAAATATGCTTTGGCTTTCTACCTTAAGGGCTGAGGCACAACTCTGGAGTCCTGTAGAGTCACATCCGTGGAAGGACTTCCTTACCTTGGGAGCAACATGAAATTAAGCTGGTCAGCCCTGTCCCTCTCTGCCTTGTACAGCTGTGTCCTTTCCTCCACCAGATGTTCCAGGTTCCGGGAATACAGCTGTAGACGTCGGATCAAGGTATCCATGTAACTTTCATTTTTTTGGTCATGGAAAAGACTATAGGTTGAGACAGATAAAGAGTTCTCCATATTATTAAGAAAACATAAATAAAATAGGCAGATATTATGAACAGGTAATTAAAGAAAGAATAAAAATGGCCAACAAATATGGCAAAAATTTTTAATCTCGGGAAGGATCAAAGAAATAGAAAAGACATTAGAAAAAAAAAGAAGAACAAATGTTAGCACAATGGCAGTCAATGTTAAGTAAGATGGAGGAAACATATACATTACAGTCTTCCTGGAGGGAAATACAGTAAAATGCATCATAAATCTCAAGAATGCTTACGTGGACCAGCCTCTCAATTATACTTAGAATTATCCGAAGGAAACTATCACGAATGTGCTGAAAGTGAACTATAACGAAAGTAGCAATTATTCCTCACAAACAATCATTTAAAAATTACCCTAAATGTGTAACAAAAAGTAATTAAATTATTATGAAATGATGGACTATCAAATACAAATTAAAATCGCAAAGTACACAGAAAGAAACTTCTTTTACATTATTTAAGTGAAAAAAGCCAGTTTATGTAACAGCAAACATTATCATCTCATTTTTAATTTTTGAAAACTGGTCATTACCTGTTGAAAAATAGGTGATGTTTTTACCTTCTTGTTTGCTTATTCATATTTTTTAAAGTTTTAATAAGAAACAACTTGCGATAAAAGGAAACATAAGAAAAGAACCTCGTACGGCAGAAAGCATCACAACATTATAGAGCAATTTTCCTTCAATTAAAAAATAAAATAAAAAGGAAAGAACCAAGTAAAGTAAATCTGAGCCTTATATTATCCCTCAGAATAGACAGTCAGGGTCCTAAAGCAAAAGCCCTAAGTCTATTTTGTTAGACTGAGATGACTTAGATGAGATGCCAGCTCTTCGTGACCCTGTGACCCGCCTGGGTGCAGACCCCAGTCGGAAATTACAGCTGTTTTGAGAACTGGAGACAATGTTCATGACACAACCCAAGGGATGAATAAATTCTACTGTTTCATCATCATAACAATAATTAAACTTGCCATTTCTGTGCTCAAAAAGACTATGTTGTAATCCCCTTGGTATGGGGTGGGATGTTTGTTAAAAATTTAATAAATTTCTTACTATGTTGTAAAAAAAAAAAAAAAAACCCAAAACAGAAAATTAACATGTGGACTTCACTTGTAGCTCAGTCGGTAAAGAATCAACCTGCAATACAGGACACCCAAGTTCGATTCCTGGGTCAGGAAGATCCCCTGGAGAAGGAAACGGCAACCCACTCCGGTATTCTTGCCTGGAGAATCCCATGAGCCTACAGTCCATGGGGCTGCAGGAATTGGACACAGCTGAGCGACTAAAGCACCACCACCACCACAGTATTATTAACTAATGTATAGATTTTGTTCAAATTTCACAAAATTTTATGCTAGTATCCATTATTTGTTTTTATACCTTATTCAAGATTTCACATTGTATTTAGCTGCACTGAGCAGCTTCAGCTGCATGCAACAAATTCTGGTAAATTCTCTCTTGTTTTTATTCTAAGTATTTTCTAATTTTCCTTGTTATACCTTCTTAGATACACCTATCATTTAAAAGTGGACATTTAATTTCCAAATACATGGGGTTTTTAAAATATCTTTGATTTTAATTTCTCATTTAAATGCTTTCTTCTCTGCAATCACCGTGTTTTTTCATTTTTCTGACTTTATTGAGGCTTTCGATGGCTAGGTCTCTCTTGGTAAATGCCACATTTGGACCTGAAAATATGTGGGTATCTTCAAGTATCTTTTGATATTGATTTCTAACATAATCTCACAGTGATAAGAAAACATACTTTGTATAATTTCCATACCTTTAGATCATGAAAGGAGAAGGCAATAGCTACCCACTCCAGTATTCTTGCCTGGAGAGTCCCATAGACGGAGGAGCCTGGTAGGCTACAGTCCATGGGGTCTCAAAGAGTCGGTCACAACTGAGCGACTTCACTTTCACTTTTTACTTTCATGCACTGGAGAAGGAAGTGGCAACCCACTCCAGTATTCTTGCCTGGAGAATCCTAGGAACAGAGGAGCCTGGTGGGCTGCCATCTATGGGGTCGCACAGAGTCAGACACGACTGAAGCGACTTAGCAGCAGCAGCAGACCATGAAATGTTTGCACCTTATTTCATGTCCCTGGATATGTTCCAGAGACTCCTAGTTTATAGTTGATGGGAACCTAAATAGAATTTGTATCCTACTGTTGTATGAAAATTGTATAAATCTTAATTATATTGAATTGGTTCATGGTGCTTTTCAGGTCTACTATATCCTTCTACTTTTCTGTATATTCATTCTATTAACTTTTGAGAGTTTGACATTGAAACTCCAACTAAAAATCTTAATTTATCTTAAATTATAAGATACTTAAAAAAATAATTGTACTATAAAATAATTAAAAAATACTTGTACTATCAGTTCAGTCGCTCAGTCGTGTCCGACTCTTTGCGACCCCATGAATCGCAGCACGCCAGGCCTCCCTCCCTGTCTATCACCATCTCCCGGAGTTCACTCAGACTCACGTCCATCGAGTCCGTGATGCCATCCAGCCATCTCATCCTCGGTCGTCCCCATCTCCTCCTGCCCCCAATCCCTCCCAGCCATCAGAGTCTTTTCCAATGAGTCTATAAACTGTACTATAAAATACTTAAAAAATAATTGTACTATATAGTGGAACTATATGTAACTTTGTTCTGTATTTTCCAAGTCTCCTGTAAATGTGTTATCATACTTTCATAATTTAAAAAATAAAAAAGAAAGAGAAAAAAAATTCATACATTTCTGAGTTCTATCACAGACCTGTTACAACTGGAAACTGCTAGGTCTGGGAAGAAGAGACGTTTTTAACAAGGTCCCCAGGAGATTCTCACCAGAAACCATAAAGCAATCCAGCTGGGAGCAGGTGGAAAGGATGAAGATGGATAATCTGATTTCACGATGAATTGATTCAATTAAAACAGTTTCCTCAACCTTGGCTGTGTATTTTAATCACCTGAGGAGCTTATTTAAACTCCTGATGATACCCTGCACCCAGATCAATTACATCAGACTCTCTCGGGTAGGACTCTGGCATGAGTGGTTTGCAAATATCCCCAGGTGATTTCAATGTGCAGCCAAGTAGAGAACCACCACATTAAAGGCTAAATACCAGGGGTCTAGTTTTATCCTCATGAGCTCACATTTCATCTGTCACACATACAGTTTCATCTGCTCTTAGTAATAGATCGGGGAAGGAATGAAAAGGGGCAAGATTGAAATCATTTATTATTTCCTGCTCTTTCCCCACATTGGGTGGTTCAGATCAAGCAATCAATGGCCACACTTTCATTGTCTTCCTCTACCCCAGAGGTCCCCAACATTCTTGGCGCCAGGGACTGGTTTCATGGAAGGTAACTTTTCCATGGACTGGGCGGCGGTGGGGGTGGAGGAGGGTATGGTTTCGAAATGATTCAACGACATTACATTTACTGTGCACTACATTTCTACTTTGTGGCAATCTCAGGATACTCTGCCCTGACTTTAGGGTTAGGGTTCACGCTTCTATGAGAATTGAATGCTGCTGCTGATTTGAAAGGAGGCAGAACTTGGATGGTAATGTGAGCAAGGAGAAACGGCTGAAAATACAGATGAAGCTTTGCTAGCTGCCCCCCAACCTCACCTCACCTCCTGCTGGTGGCCTGGTGTGGGGGGGGGCGGTTTTGGGACCACTACTCCACCGCATCTCAGTCCTGGGCTTTATTTAGCTTCACTAACTTTCTGAGTCTTTGACTTAACGAAACTACAGAAAGAGCTAGAAGGAACTGCAGGAATCAGCTACAGAAAATGCATTCCAATTTTACGAGCAACAAAATTGGTAACCGTAACTCGCTATTATTAGATCCTCGCCTAGAAACTGGATCTCCTAGAGCTATTTTTCTCACTGCATTGTACCTATCTCCAAACATGGGAAATCTAAAATTCAGTCTTACTGGATAACTGTATATTACTTTTCTCCTGACCCTGAATTATACTCTGATTCAGCCAAAGTTCCTGATCGTATGATTTTTAAAACTCTAAGGAACTTGCTGATGTTAAGAATTATCCAGGGGTTTTAAGATCCTCAGGATTCTACTAGACTTCTAAATCCTAATTACCTGCAGAAGGGTAAGGGAACTATATATTTTTAACAGATATAATCATGATCAGTCAGAATCTATTTTCTAATCAGGCTCGTTTTGCCCTTGAACATAGTACTTAGCTTTTCAAGTGACTATTTCTCGAGAAAATGGTCTGTTCATCTCCATATCATTTTAATTTTTTGGAGACAGGTATTACAATCTGTGATTTTTCATTAGAAAAGGCATTCTCATACTTAGCTACCACTGAATGTCAACTATTATTAGAAAAAACTGAAGCTAGTGGGGAAAAGTAAAAATGTCCGCCATACCCAAATATCTTGGCCAGGGTATTCTCAATTTTCTTGAAATCTGGCCTTTTTTCTGGGTCTTCCTCCCAGCAGTTTTTGACAAGCAGATAGACCTGGAAGAAAGAAGAGGGCGAAATGAAGTAACTCAGAAAAAGACAAATGCCATATGGTATCACTTATATGTGAAGTCTAAAATATGGCACAAATGAACCTCTCTATGGAAGAGAAACAGACTCACAGGCTTAGAGAACACAGCTGTGGTTGTCAGAGGAGTAGGGAGATGGAAGGGCTGGGAGTGTGGGGTTGGTAGATGCAAACTACTACCTTTAAAATAGATAAAAACAAGGTCTTACTATAGATAGCACAGGGAACTATAGCCAATCCCCTTGGGATAAACTATAATGGAAAAGAATATGAAAAAGAATATATAAATGAGTCACTTTGCTGTACAGCAGAGATTGGCACAAGACTGCAAATCAGCTGTACTTCAAATAAATAAATAAGAGGTGGATTAGCTTAGAGGGTGGTATCCTATTCTGTTCCGTGATGTAAGCAACTGAAGCAGGGAATATTTTTAAAACATCTCAACTCTCACAACGAGTATGAAATGGCCCAGTTCCCCGTGGTCATCATTGCCTGCACTACTTTGTCTCACCCTTCCTTTCCATCCTAGGCTAAGGGAAAACGGCAATATTGATTTGGACCAGGTGGGATGGGAGAGACAGAACGCCTTACGGACATTTGCTGGGTTTGTGCTGGGGAGGGGGATAAATAGCTGGGCTTGGAGAGTAGGAGGCGACTCTAAAATGAGAGTGAAGCTCTATGACATTAGTTTTCAGCTGTGCCTGACCATGGGATTGTCTGGGGAGCATTCACAAAATTTCTTAGGACTTCAGGAGCTTCTGAATTAATTGGTTTGTGAAGGGACCTTGTTAGGGTTCTCAGATATAGCAAATACAAATACAGGACACCCAGTTAAACCTGAATCTCAGATTTAAAAATTAATAATTTCCTTAGCACAAGTATGTCCCAGGTATGACATGGGCAGAGGACATTAATGTATGTACGTTTGTAAGTTTCCCAGCTGCAGTGAAGAGAAACGAGGAAGGGGGTGGGGGTGGGGGAGGTGGGGAGGGAGGTGGGAGGACGGGAGGGATGGGAGGGTGTGTTGTGGGGGTGGGTACAGAGGAAGAGGGAGAGGACAGGAAGCCCATGGAACCATCATCTCATTTGATTCCGCTTGTTTGCAGATTTTGTGGGATCAAAAACATGCTGAAGACCATCTGCTTTAAATTAAGTTTGCTCTTCACTCTCAACACAAACAGGATCACAGGGTACTAGTTACAGTCCCTGTCTGCATTCTCTTGCTTTAAAGAAGAGTCCCTGGGGAGGGAGAGGATCACGGTATAGAACTGTAGTTGCCCGTATGCACCACTAGGTGGTACCCCTGGCCGGGGAAACGATGCGCTGGCTGACTGCCTTAGAGGAAGGGACAGAAGCGCCGCCAAGTGAGCTGATGCAGCGTGCATGCGTGCCCAGTTGCTTCCGTCGTGTCCGACTCTGCAATCCCATGGACCGTAGCCCACCAGGCTCCTCGGTCAACAGCACATGCTCTTCAGGCCAAGTCTGGGAGTTTCAGACCTGTATTATATTGGAGCCAGCGGCTGCTGCTGCTGCTAAGTCGCTTCAGTCGTGTCCGACTCTGCGACTACTAGAAGACAATTCCTCATTTCCTATTCCAGAACCACTCAGCCGCAAGAGTCAATGGACAAGGAGGCGGCTTTGGTGAAAGCTGTTTTAAACAGGAGGACATACTCAGACTAGAAAGGAGGGTTTGAGAGGAGAGATGCTGATGTGTGAAGAGGAATTCCAGGATCCAGAAAAGCAGCAGGAAGGAAAGGGATGAGGAGAAGGCAAAATAGGAGTGGATGTAGCTCAGAACACCTTGGGGTACAACCTGCCTTTCCTGTTGAAAAACAGAAAGAAAGAAAAAAGGCCCATTCATGCTCCGTAGAGTCTGACCATAAACCTCATCTAGCAGGTCACTTGCAAACTGAAGCAAAATGTTTTTATCTTTATCCTGCAAGGAACAAAAGTTTAAAAAAATTTTCTTTAACAGCCATAAATATTTTTTTTTACATTTACTTACCATATGCTGCATTATAAACGCTCAGATAAAATTCTAAAGAAAAAATTAGAATTTTTTTTTTCTCCACAGTCCTTAAAGGCCTTTGTGAGGGATTATAAAACAATTAAACAAATACAGAACGTCTCCATTTTCTTCAGAGGACGGATAGAAAGAGTGAATGTACATTTCTTTATTGTTTCTAGATATTGGCATATTTATTTTATAATCAGGAGGCAATAATCATAAGCCTAATAACTGTATCACACTGACATCTGCGCTTCTAGCTCCTAAATACTGAGAACGTGATGTGTGCTGGAGGAGCTCTTTTGTGAGTTGGGAGGAAGACAGGCTGTTAATAGCTCCCAAGGATGTGTCCCAACCCCTGGAACCAGTGAATGCTACCTTTCTTGGAAAAAGGGTCTTTGCAGGTGTGATTAAGGATCTTGCAATGAGAAGATAATTCGGAATTATCCTTTTTAAAAAAAGGTTTTTTAAAAACCCAATTTTATTTTATTTTTTAAAACTTTTTGGCTACATGGTATGTGGTATCTTAGTTCCCTGAGAAGGGACTGAACCAGGCCTCCTGCATTGGAAATACGTAGTCTTAAACAATGAACCACCAGGGAAGTCCCTGGACTGAAACTTCAGTACTTTGGCCACCCGATGTGAAGAGCTGGCTCATTGGAAAAGACCCTGATGCCGGGAATGGCAGAGGATGAGATGGTTAGATCGTATCACTGACTCAATGGGCATGAATGAGTTTCAGCACACTTCGGGAGACAGTAGTGAAGGACAGGAAGCCTGGCGCTCTGCAGTCCGTGGGGCCGCAAAGAACTGGACAGGACTTAGCAACTAAGTAACAGCAACAGTCACATGTATCCTCCTATAGGAGAGAAGTAGAAGGAGATTAGACAGAAACGGAGAATGTGGCCTGGAGGCAGAGATTAGAGTGTTGTGGCCACAAGCCAAGGCATGTCAAGAGCCACCAGAAGCTCCTGGGAGAAGTGAGGAATGGATTCTCCCGTAGAGCCTCTGGAGGAGGCATGGCCTCTGACAACTCATTTCAGACTTTTGGCCTCCAGAACTGTAAGTGGATACATTTCCTTGGTGTTCATCCACCGAGTTTGTGCTTCTTTGCTGCTGCAACCCCAAAGAAACTCATGTGGGAGACATACTCACTTCCAGCTCTTTTTCCTCTGCTGTTTCCAGGAACAGATCGGGGCGGAAGGGTTTCACTCCGTTGGAATTCTCCACTCTGAAAATCTTCTCTGATGGGACGAGAACCATTCGAATTACAAGAAAGAATGCAGTGTGAAGAAATTTTAGCAGCAGCCTCCAGACTCTGAATGGGTTCCCGGGCCTGGATGGGGAGCCGGTGGCAACGTGGCAAAGCCTAGGCTAGCACTCAACAAACAGATAATGGATGAGCCACCAGGGCAAGGGGGCTTAGGCCCTCTTACACCCAGGGAGTACTTCAGTTAAAGCTACAAGCCCTTTAAAACTTAACTCAAAGAGCACTGTCTTAGGGAGGTTTCCTCTGACCGAGATGCTAGCCTGTCCTCCCTACACCCTTCAGCTACCTTCATCCTCCATACTGGTAAGAGCTGGTGCACAGGAAGCACTCAGTGAATCGAGAATTGGACGAATGGAATGAAACATTTCCCCCTAACAAGGACCTACTGTAGAGCACAGAGAACTCTGCTCAGTGTTATGTGGCGGCCTGGATGGGAGGGGAGTCTGGGAGAGAAGGGACACCTGGATATGGATGGCTTAGTCACTTTGCTGTCCACCTAACACGATCACACCATTGTTAATCGGCTGAACTCCAATACAAAATACAAAGTTTAATAAAAAAAAAAAGAATAGTCAAGTATAATATTCCATGGGAAGTCAGTATAATCTCCAAATCAACTTTCTAGAATTTAATAAACTATGCTACCCCCCGCCAACACACACACATACATACACACATGAGATGGATAGCATCACCGACTCAATGGACATGAGCTTGAGCAAACTCCAGGAGACAGTGGGGGACGGGGAAAGCTTGGCGTGCAGCAGTCCATGGGGTTCACAAAGAGTCAGACACGACAGCAACTGAACGACAGCAACAACCCCCCCTACACACACACATCAAAAGAGGACATGTGACAAAACTACTGTATTCTCTTAGTAAGACCTCAAGGATGTATGTGGTCCTGTTAGTGATCTAGTTCAGGTGTTAAAGACACATATCTCTTAATAGAATCAGAAGGGAAGCAGGAAATTTCAAGGCACAGCTCTTTAACTCAGTATTGCTGACAGTGGTGGCGGCTGGCAGTAGGTTATTGTCCTATGCTTTTATGCTTTTCAGAGCCCTCTGACATTTCATACTGTCACTGAATCCCTCCCACCACCCTGTGCGGTGTAGAGCACGGGAGTGACACTGCTCTTGCTGACAAGAAGACTGAGATGTGGTCACAGAAACCTCGGGGTCTCGGTCAGCCTGGAATTCCTGCTGGCTCCCAGAGAAGGTCCTCACCTTTCTGGTCCCGACAGCTGAGCGTGTAGAAGGTTTCTCTCCGCTGGATGATCTCCTGGGCGATGATGCCGTAGCTGTACACGTCTCCTTTCTGCGAAACGCTGGCTATGCGGAGATGCTCTGGGGCCGTCCACAAGTCTGTGTGTTCAGCATTGAGACTTTAACGTTGAGGGGGTGAGTAGCCCAGAGATCCCCGACGCGCTATTGTTTTTAAGTCCCTCCACCACACTAATGCTGGCGATGGGGGCAGAATAGACACTTGCCTTCCGAGCTGGATAGGTAATGCCAGGATCTGGGTGAGGAAACATGGAAAGCCTTCCCTAAAACTGCCTGGGTCATAGTCCTGAAAACCCTCAAGGTCTACCTAGAACAGCGCCTAGGGTACAGGGAGTACTCAGTAAATATTTGTGGGGTGAATTCAGTAGAATGTAAGAGGCCGAGGATTTAATAGTTTATGGAACATGCAGCATAAACCTATGAAAGCCTTTATAAATATTTTAAAATTATATATTATAAAACACTGTGTGCATGCTCAGTCACTCGGTCGTGTCTGACTCTTTGTGACCCCATGGACTGCTGCCCATCAGGCTCCTCTGTCCATGGGCTCTCCCAGGCGAGAGTACCAGCATGGGTTGCCATTTCCTTGTCCAGGGGATCTTCCTGACCCAGAAATCAAACCCAGGTCTCTAGCACTGCAGGCAGATTCTTTATCACTAAGCCACCTGGGAAGCCCATATAAAACACTACATGTATATAAATATTTAATAAATATATACTTACAAATTTTATGTAATATAAAACACATTTCTTTTAGTAAATATAAATATATTTACTATATATATATTTGGTGGTGGTGATTTAGGCCCTAAGTCATGTCTGACCCTTTTGCAATGTAATGGACTGTAGCCCACCAGGCTCCTCTGTCCATGGGATTCTCCGCCCAAGAATACTGGGGTGGGTAGCCATTCCCTTCTTCAGGGGATCGAACCTGAGCCTCCTGCATTCCAGGTGCATTCTTTACGGACTGAGCCACCAGGGAATCGCCATCTGTGTATATTTACTAAAAGGAAATAATGGGCTTTTCAGGTAGTTCAGACGGTAATGAATCTGCCTGCAATGCAGGAGACGTGGGTTCAATCCCTGGGTAGGAAAGATCCCCTGGAGAAGTGAATGGCAACCCACAACAGTATTTTTACTAAAAGAAAATAAAGACAGCACACTGAAATAGAGAGACAGTCACTGATAGTTTCCAGATGTGATATAGTAGCAGCCATGAGGTCAGCTAATACATAGATGTGCTTTCTTTGGTTCCTGTGGTATTCTTTAAAAAAAAAAAGCATATGATTTACTCACATTTTCCTAGCGTGCGAGCTATTACTAGTGCTTCGAATCAAGTTCATTTCAAGAGTGAAGCTCTCCTGTGTCTGGCTCTTATAGTCACTTGGGTTTGGGACCCCCACTACATATCTTATTTTTAATAATGGGTGGGGGGCATACAATTAATTATTCTCCAACATCCCTTGGGAGTTTTCCAGGATCACCTAGCTCCCCGTAGACTTCTTGAGATTTCTACCTTCAGCAGTTTCAATTATATAAATCACCAGATTCGTGTGTTTAGGTATAATGAGATGCTTATGATAAAGCACACTTTCCCCATTTGGCTTTCCATCCAAGTGTTCACTGCCTTTTCAGATTTATGTTTTGTGAATTTATGTGGCTAGTGATTCATTAAAAATGGATCCTAATGGTTGGGCTTGTAGGAGAGGGAAGTAAATCTACTTATGCTAAGATTTCAGGTAACTGACCCCACAGACAGGCTCATATAACTGGATGTTCGGGAGGGTAGGCTTGGATCTGCAATTCATCTGATTTTGTGTCGTGGTGAGTCATTTGATGAAGGGGCTTTGCTCACTCCACGATGAACCCGGGCACACAGCAGGTTCTCAATAAGCACTAACCGGATTTAGTCCAATGTCTTAGCATCCTTGACATAGCTAAAGAAGTGGGTGCGGGATTGTAATTTTTCATCCATTATGGAAAACTAAAAGGAGTGCAAAAATAGAATTAGAGGTAGAATTTAGTTTTTGAGAAATTTAGTGGTATTTTGAGGCATATATGGGTCCTAGCCCTCTGAGGCTGTTTAACCCTGAGTTCTAATAAAGAACTGGCAAATGTTCAACATGAAAAGCCCTTGATACTTTACAAATCACTTTTTTTGACCCCCATCACCACTCCTGAAAGGGATACATAAGAATATATTTTACCGATAAGACTTTTTTCTAAGCATCATCATTTCTTATCATTATCACAGATAAACAAACGGTGTCTAGAATTTGGAGAGGGGTCTTCAGTCTTATACTCCATCTTTTTGGGCAATTCTCTTAGCCTTTCTGAGCTTTAGTTCTGTCTTCTATAAAACAGGAGGGTTCAATAAGGGGGTTTCTGAGGTCTCCTACAGCTCTAACTTTCTGTATTTTTTCACACAGTCCTGCCTCCACAAGCCACTAACTCCTTCATGATTCTTCCTTAAATCAAGGGACACACAGATGAAGGAAACCCACAGAGGAGATCTGTTCAACTTGACAAGCACACACTGAACACTGAGAAGGGGGTAATGCTGGGGAGTGAGCCAGCTACTGCCTCTTACGGAAGTGTTTTTTCTGGTCAGTATCCCTGTTTCCTGAGCACTTTATATGGACTTGTGCAAAAATTAAAAAAGAAAAGTGTTTAAGTGGGAAACTAGTGAAAATTTCATTCATGACAGACCTTTTCTTGGAGGCAAAATGGAATTGCAGCCAAAATCGGTGATCTTCACCACCATTCTACTGTCCACCACGCAGTTGGTCGATTTCAGACGGCCGTGGACTTCTGTCTTACTGGAGTGCAGATATGACATTCCCTGAAGTTTTTCAGATACAGGAAAACAAAGAGATATGACACTCCTCAGCTGCTCTGTCCTTTGCAGGAAAGAGACGACTTGGTGAAATCATTTCGGCATGTGGATAAGAATCACCGTCGAGTTTTAAATTTAACTCCATTAACTTTATAAAATATTGTTAAAGCCCTAATATTTGCCTAAGTACTGCATCCAGTTTTGAAGGTTATTTAGGTGACACAGTAAAAGGCAACTGTCTAAAGACTCTGGTTAAGTAGCTGTAGACAATATGAAGCAAAGATTGATCCTAGTTTTTTTTAGTGTTTTTGCTTACCACTCATTCAGTCTGTCACCTTGGGTATATCTCTGATTCTCTGCTATCTCAGTATGAATATGAAAATAATATGAATAATAAGGCTTTGCCTGCCTGAAGGGAGAGGTTAGGCTAGATTATTTCTTAAAATCTAATTGCTTTCGATCTATTTTGAAACAGAAAGCTCTTTTTTGGCTGTTGTGTCTCCCCCTGGCGGCCAGAGGTGGTGGTACTGCAGACACTAGTGTTCAGCCTTGGTCCTGAGAGTGAACTGAGGCAAATAAGATACTGTACTACTTTTTTTTCCCCAACTGATTCCGATGCTATGTGTCTTTCAGGTGATTTAAGACTGTATCAAATAGCTCACTCTTGGGACTGGTTTTTCTTCATTCTTGAATGGGGCCCTAGTTACTGGTATCCACTTCCTTTTCATAGCATGTCTAGGAAATATACATGTCCAAATTTTTTATTGCCTCATGCAAGATGAATGCCTGCCCTTACATTTTCTTACATTAAGGTGAAGATTCAGTTATCTTCCCTGAAACTTTATGTGATTTTTTTTTTACTTCCAGCATATCTATGAAAATGTGTGCCTGCAACCCAGTGTAGAAAGAATTTAATAATAAAAATAATAAGTCAATATATACATTGAATACTTGCTTGTCAGGCCTTATACAAAGCCCATGTGTTGTTTCGTAAAATCTTCACAAAAACCCTATGACACAGCTACTCTTTCATTATCATTTTACAGATGAAGAAACCGATGCGATAGCTGGCTAGGTCTGTTTTCCAGATTTAACTTTCATAAGTATCTTTCATGTCTGTGGGTCTCTTACCTTAGCAATGTCATACAAGACAGAGATCTTAAACTCCCAGTCCATGAATGTACCATCAGGGTAAGAAATTGTGTCATTTAAAACTTCCTGAGCAGGAGAAAAAGAAAAGGAAGATGAGTTGTCTAAAGGATACCACTGCGGAGAGATTCTTACAAGCAAATAATGATCTTTTGTTTTTTATTTTTTAACATGTTGATCACACCCCGAGGCGTGTGGGATCTTAGTTGCCCAACCAGGGATTGAACCCACGCCCCCTGTGGTAGAAGTGTGAAGTATTAACTACTGGACCACCAGGGAAGTTCCAATAATGATCTAATCATGAGTCCTTGGGCTCAGGAACAAGCTGGAACTCCACTGTCCTGGTTTCTTCAACATATGTTTCTTTTCTCTCTAAGAAACACTGGGGGTTCTTTATCACAAGGAGATGAGCACGAGATGCCCACAGATCCCAAATCCTGGTTCTTCACCAGACAGTGGTAAAGGAACGAGCAGGCACCTGCCAGGAGAGTGGGCTGGTGAGCCTGATTCACAAGTGCCTGGCCTGCAGGCTCTGTATCATCAAAATTATACTAGTGTTTTCCAACAAGGAATTGCTATCAGGAAATCCCTTTAGCTAGGATTTCATTTTTACTTGCAAGACCAATTGCATCAACTGGTTTAATAGCTCTAAGTGTTCCGTCTGTTTATTAAGTCCTCTGTCATTAAGACAAAGCTCTTGAATTTTTGCGTTAACTGTATGACCTAGAGTTTTGAACTCATAGCATTAACGTGATGATGGTTCTATCAAGATACACGGTATTTAAACTAAGCTAATTCTTCACAGTAAAACTCTAAGCAGGACCCTAACTGAAAACCTAACAACAACATCTTGTCTGGGGAAAAAGCCCAGTTTTAACTTAGGTACTGTACCAGTAATTTCCAACAAAGGGCCCAAAGTCATTGGTTGTTTCAGATGAGGTTGCTGAAGCGGTGGGTAACCGTCAGTTTAAGGGAGGGGAGTTATGAGCAGACAGACTCTTCCCTTAGCAGCTGATATGTGGCTTTTGTTTATTTGTTTACTATCTCTTCTCCCTATGAAAATGTCCTCTGTGATAATCTTCACTTAACGGTGTATCTAAATTTTTTGTCACGTTGAAACCAAATGATTCAGATATGGTCTAGCCCTCATATGGAAAGTATTTCTAATTTTGAGAGACTTGAAATTATTATTATTAGGAATGTGTGTTTATTTTATTGTATCAGCAGCAATTTAAATGAACATTTTCAGCACCAATTAAAATTATCTTATATATAGCCTTTCTCCAAAGACCATTTGATATGATGCATTAGAATAATATTTTTTCCATTCATTAAACTAACCATATCTAACTGTATTATGCTTTTCATATATGACTTGGCTTAGAGTTACCTGTACTACGTTTATAATTTTTCCATTTATATTGATAAATGACATTAGTCTTTAATCACATTTTAGTATCAACTTTATGTTAGCCTTGTTGAATGTTAAATGAATTTAGAAGATGTTCATGTTTTTCTTTAACTTTAGAGCAGTGTTTATACAGACAATGAGAATTATTCATTGAAGTTTAGAAAAATTAAACTGAATCTGGTTTTCTTTGTAATGAAAATGTTAATGTCTTCTACCATTATTGACTTCCTTAAGTTTTTACTTCTTGAGTTAAGTTTTCATAATTATATTGTTTCTGAAGTTTTTCCCTTTTTTAGACTTTATAATTTAATAGTCATGATATATTCTTTCATAATTGAAAGCATCTTTTTCATAGCTTTTTTATTTTCATTTTATTTTTATGCTTGCTTTAAAGATTTAATTAGAAGTATAAGAGGCTTGTGTATTTTATAGTTTTTTTAAAAATAAACAATTCAAGAATGCACTTTAAAATTTTATCAGTTTTATAACAATTGAATTGTGGTTTCCTTTCCTTTAAGCCATAGTTATTCTAAACTTTGCATTGAATATTTAGATTATTTTTTAAAAGAGAGAACAGCATTTAGGGCTATGATTTTTCTTTCCTTGAGGATACATTTGAGTTTATGCCATACATACATTTTTAAATCTACATTCTAATAACCATCCAGTTTTCTCTTAATACAAAAACAAATATGCAAATAAAATAAAATGAATGGAGAGGCAATCACTTTTCCACATTTGTTTTTTGCTTTTTCTTTTTTTTTACATACACAGAATTTTATTAAATTTTTTGTGAGAAAAAGAACACTCTAAAGTGCCAAATTTCATATAAGTTAGAGAACTTCGTGAATACGGTGAAAAAAAATCAAAAGGGGAAACATGATTTAAATAATCTCACAAAGGAGCAAGAACACATCTTCATATAATAATCATCAAACTATAAAATTAAGAAAGGAAATCTTTTTTATTTCTTTTATAAAAGAATATATTTCAAAGTCTCACCTGTTGATGATTTCATTCAAAAAAGCTTATATTCTAAACATATGAGTAGTCTCACTCTTACCAACGTTT
The DNA here is from genome assembly GCF_014754425.2 of Oryx dammah. Taxonomy (NCBI): domain Eukaryota; kingdom Metazoa; phylum Chordata; class Mammalia; order Artiodactyla; family Bovidae; genus Oryx; species Oryx dammah. The sequence continues at coordinate 23,538,209 of NW_024070213.1, forward strand.
TACCAACATGAATGTTTTAATCCATGGTAGATGGGGGATTTAGACTACTCATTCACAGTGAGATAGAATGACAGCATTTTTTGTAGTACAGCATTTTTTTCAAGTCTACACTCCTGAATATTTTTTAGCTAGTTAGCTCAGCTGGTAAAGAATCCGCCTGCAATGCAGGAGACCCCAGTTCAATTCCTGGGTCAAGAAGATGCCCTGGAGAAGGGATAGGCATTCTTGGGCTTCCCTGGTAGCTCAGCTGGTGAAGAATCCGCCTGCAATGTGAGAGTCCTGGGTTCGATCCCTAGGTTGGGAAGATCCCCTGGAGAAGGGAACAGCTACCCACTCCAGTATTCTGGCCTAGAGAATTCCATGGACAGAGGAGCCTGGCAGACTACAGTCCATAGGGTCCCAAAGAGTTGGACACGACTGAGTGACTTTCATTTCACTTATAATGATATAATAGGGATTAATGGACAAAATCTGAGTGATCTAGTTTGATAAGCATATGGGCCCATACATTTTTCCTAATAACTCTCTGCTGTTATTATTTCACTGAGTGAGTATTTTAAAATTTCTACTACACATTTTTTTTTTTTTTTGGTACATGGTTGGCTGGTTAGGAAATTGGAAGTGATTCTGGTTCCTTACCCGGAGGGATCCTCTCTCGCAGTACTCAATCACCCCAAAGATCGTGGAATCAAGCTTCACCGTGCCGTAGAACTTGGTTAGGTTGTAATAGTCAATCTGAAGCAACTAAGACATAACACACTCATTTACAAAGCAGCTCAGGCAGAAAAGAGCACCTGATTAAAAACTGACAGTATACTAATAAAACATGCCGAGTCTCAGATCTCTGGGAAGATATACTACTGCTCTTGATACAATGAAGCATCAGTGCGTCTCCTTCTGCACTTGCCATTAATCTGACCTCATGGGCTTTCTTTTGTCTGCAAGAGGACCTGAATACAAACCTTTGACTACTCTCCCATCACATCAGGACCACTTTCTAGGACATGCCAGCATGTTCTGTACCATCAAACATCTTTGACAAAATTTGGGGGGAGAATTTTCAACAAGAAGCACGGTCACCCATTCCTGGTCTGCAGGCTTCTCTGTCAGGACTCCCTAATAACACCTTGCTCCACCAGGGACCTCAGTGCTTGGGGAACACGGAGTAAAGTTATTTCTCACTTAAAGGTCTTAAGTAAGCATACCTTGTTCAAGTCTATCTTCTGTTTCTCAGTGAAGTTGCCATCATTGTGCTTGAGATCCTTTAGAATGACTCGCTGCAAAGATCAACTGAATTAAGGAGCTAGTGAAGCATGACCGCTATATGCGAGTTACAATCATCTGCTCACGTGATTATGCTCCCACTCTCCTGTAAGCTCTTGAAAGCAGTAACATTCTTCTACTGCTGTTTATATCCCTGGTGCCTAGTGCCTGGGATGTGGTAGGCTCATAGGAGAATGTTTCTTTAAAATGATTAAGTGAAAAAAGGAGGAAGGAAGGAAGGAAAGAAGGGAGGGAAGGGGGAAGGAAGGAAGATACAAAACCCTGCTATGGGATTGTCACATCCCTCCCGCCATGATTCAAAATACAATACAGGGTTGCCTGGACTGCTCTGAATCTATTATTTTTCCTTTTCCTTCCTACACTCTCCCCCTCCTAAAAATTTTATTTTTTCCTCCGTATACCCAGGACTTGTGAATATTTTAAGTGGTGAAGCAGAGCCCTGCCCAGCCCTGTGAAAGGCTCTAACAGCATCCCTTGGGTCAGCCCCGGAACCCGGGCCATTACACCGCCGACATCAGAGCTGGGGCCACAATGAGTCAGAAGGCCCAGCACATATCCCTGACTGAGAGTTCAGAAAAGCAGAGACTAGTCACCTTTTTGTCGTATTTGCACTGTTGCAGTCTCTGGATTGTGTCTCGCCTCTTGTCATCATCGATCTGGCACAAGAACAAGCTAATTATTCCAGAGGCTCCATGTCTTGGCTCCCCACCTGCCAGTCAAAGGCTGAGAGACTTTGCCCGAGTCTACTGCAGTTGGTTCACAGCATGCCAGGCAGGCTCAGAAAAACTGTTATTATTGCCCTGTGTCCCCTCTCATGCTCACCTCCCCGCTCCAATGGTACCTTCTTTCCAAGTATCCACCAGCCACACACTTAATTCTGGATTTTCTCCCCGCTTCTTCTTGTAGCCTGTTTCAGCCAGAGACTTCCTTTGCTTCCTTCCCGCCCAGCCCCCCAGACTATTGGGAACCATTGCCTGTAGCTACAGACAGATGCTCTCAGGGAATCATGTTTGGCATCTGAATTGTGAACTCATGCCTCAAGGCCCAAGTAGCAGTGCAAGTGAAGACTTCTTGCTGGGGCTTAAGGAGGCAGCCGCATCAGCTTGGGGTTCAGCCTGGAGTTGCGAGAGCAGCTGGTTTGTCAATAGAAGCCAGTAATTTATTTGTCAGTGCTGGGTCTTAGTTGCAGCATGTGGGATCTAGTTCTAGGTGTGGCCTGTGGGATCTAGTTCTCTGGCCAGGTATTGAACCTGGGCCCCTTGTATTGGGAGCACAGAGTCTTAGCCCCTGGACCATCAGGGAAATCCCAGTAATTAATTTTAAAAGAAGTTAAATATTGACCGAAACACACACACACACACACACACACACACACACACACTTGCAGGCTAGATATGGCTCTTGGTCTGCTACTCGAAAGGCAGAAAAGATTATGAACCATTGCATCTTTCCATTCAATTCTTATAAAAACCTGTGATGTATTTTATTTGTTAAAAGTTACCTCATAGGGACGTTTTGACAATGTGAGTGAAATAAGTAATATCCAATTCCATGCATGACGCCTGGCACAGCACAGATTAATAAACATCACTTGTCTCCCCTTCTGTTTCTCATTTTATTTGTGGGGTACAAAGGGTTACACGGCACCATGTGTCACCCAAGAATCCAGGGAACCTGAGTGTGACTTCTCGTCTAGTGTTCTTTTTACCCTCTCAAGCGTTGACTGTGTCATTTAAACCATTTGAACCTCAGTCCCTTATTTGCTACTAAGTCGCTTCAGTCGTGTCCGACTCTGTGCAACCCCATAGACGGCAGCCCATCAGACTCCCCCGTCCCTGGGATTCTCCAGGCAAGAACACTGGAGTGGGTTGCCATTTCCTTCTCCAATGCATGAAAGTGAACAGTGAAAGTGAAGTCGCTCAGTTGTGTCTGACTCTTAGCGACCCCATGGACTGCAGCCTACCAGGCTCCTCCATCCATGGGATTTTCCAGGCAAGAGTACTGGAGTGGGTTGCCGTTGCCTTCTCTGAGTTGGGCAATCCTAAAAGGAAGACTCTTGAGAGTCCCTTGGACTGCAAGGAGATCCAACCAGTCCATTCTGAAGGAGGTCAGTCCTGCGTGTTCTTTGGAAGGAATGACACTAAAGCTGAAACTCCAGTACTTTGGCCACCTCATACGAAGAGCTGACTCAATGGAAAAGACTCTGATGCTGGGAGGGATTGGGGGCAGGAGGAGAAGGGGATGACAGAGGATGAGATGGCTGGATGGCATCACTGACTCGATGAATGTGAGTCTGAGTGAACTCCCGGAGTTGGTGATGGACAGCGAGGCCTGGCGTGCTGTGATTCATGGGGTTGAAAAGAGTCCGACACGACTGAGTGACTGAACTGAACTGAACTTACAGGGATACTTAGGGATCAAATGAGACCAAGGTGGTGACACTTTCTTACAAGCAAAAGTGTTTTATCCTCAAATGAATCCTCTTTATTTTCTGTCTGCTGCCCTCCCCTGGAACTTTGCTGGCATCTCTCCCTCTGGCTGCCTTGGTTTGCTGACCCTCTCCATTCTAGCCTGGGATATGTTCTTCATCCTCTCGCCCCTGAGTCTTGCTTCCTTATCCAGAGCTCAAACCCCTGCCTGTCCAGTCACGTGGCCTTTTCCCCTCTCACTGACTCTGGTCGATCCCTGTGGGTCTTCTTCTGGTCCTGTCTGATTCTCCGCAGGGGAAAACCTCTTCTTACAGCTAATCCCTGGTCGCCTGCCCCCCAGCTGGTCTGTAACTCAGCATAACAATGACTCTCCACGCTCTGAATCACTTCTAACCTTCCTCTTCCCGGCAGCTTGTCCCAAAGACCTCCTCCTTAGCCA
>NW_024070213.1:23542370-23619397 GCF_014754425.2 Oryx dammah
ACCTTCCTCTTCCCGGCAGCTTGTCCCAAAGACCTCCTCCTTAGCCAGGTGAGCTGCTAATGATGAATTAACTCAAAAAAACTCTGTCATATCCAACAAGAGGTAGATGAGTTATACTCTCAGGAGTACTTACATTTTAACAAAACACACAGCAACACGATGTTTTAGGCTTAACTCAAAAGAACAAAGTGTAGTACAGGGTTCTGAGGCGGTGGGGGAGGCTTGTGAGGGGTGGAGCCGTGGTGGGACCTGGGCAGAAGTGGGTGGGAGCCCAAACTGGAGTCACACCAGAGACAGGGACCGCTCTCTCCTTCTAGAGGTCTCCTCCTCCCTTCCTAGGGTACTGCCACTAAGTCATTCAGGTCGATGAACTCTCTCTTTGAAAATCCAATGATCTTACAATCGTTTACAATTACAGTCATAGGTTTTGATGAGAATCAAATGGAAAGATGCAATGTGAAATGTAAATGATTGTAAGATTATTGGATTTTCAAAAAGAGTATTCATTGATTTCTTCCTGACATGTGCCTGAAATAGATTGATCTTTTCTTAATTTTAAAATTTTAAAAAAATTATTTTTTTTGGTCGCACTGCAAAGCATGGGAGAATCTTAGTTTCTTGACCAGGACCCAAACCTGTGCCCACTGCAGTGGAAGTGTGGAGTCCTAACTGCTGGACTGCTGGGGAAGTTCCTGGTCTTTGTCAATAGCATTTTTATTTTTGTGGCTCAGGATGTAATAGGAGTGTTACTTTGGTACATGGACCATTTCTGGAGGAAAGGGAGGCCTAGTCCTCGCTCAGCCATGAGGGGATCTGAGCCACTAGAGTGCCGTGTGCAGGACTTGGGGTGGGATGCTCAGAGAGGTAATGGAAAGGCTCTAAACACAAACCTGACTCATGTGGCAATTTCATTTTTGCTGATTCTAAGGAGGGAGGCGTCTCAAGTCACACTGCCCTGTCGGCTTGGTCTTATTCCGAGGGACCCCGCTCCTTCCTTCATGTGGAGGTTCTGGGACTCCACCTCCCCCTAGTTTGCTTTGGTATAAAACCTCTGGGATTTCCCTGGTGGTCTGGTAGTTGAGAATCTGCCCTGCCAATGCAGGGAACACGGGTTTGATGCCTGGTTTGGGAGGATCTCACATGCCATGGAGCAACTAAGCCTGGGTGCCCCAACTACTGAGCCTGTGCCTGAGAGCCTGTGCTCGGTAACAAGAGAGGCCACCGCAGTGAGAAGCTGGAGCACCGCAGCTAGAGGGCAGCCCTCGCTCGCTGCAACTAGAGAAAGCCTGTGAGTAGCAACGAAGACCCACGGCGGTCAAAAATAAACGAATTAAAATCCGAAAAAAACCCTCAAAAAACCTCTGATGGTTAAGTGTTAGTGTCACACTTACACAGGGTGGGTTCAGATTGTGGCCCGTTCTTGAACTTCTAGCCCCGTTGCCTCAAAGAGCTCAGAAACAATGAAACAGGTCCAGGCATCGGGCTCATGAGAAATGCTCAGAAGAGCTGGCGGGTTACATCTGCAGGAACCTGACTCACTAGTCTGTGTGACCCGGACCCGCTGCTTGACTCTTTGTCCTTCATTTTCCTCATCAGCAAAGTTAGGATGATAAAGTTCATCTCCTGAGGTCCTGGTGAGGAGGAGATAAGGCCACACGGGTCCCAAATTAACCACAGCCCATGGGAGGCAGTATTGCTGGTGGCTGCTGAGCCTTCCTGGCTGAGCGCAAAAGTGTGGGCAAAGGATTCTTTATTCAGCAGTGAGAAAGTAAGTCCCATGTCCTGAGTGTGAGAGAGTAGTTCCCCCAGGTTTAGGGGAACTCAGGTGCCCTACCCATTCCTACATCCCTTCCATGACAAATCCTCCCTCTCTGCTCTCCTCTTCTGGGTCACATGCAAAAAATGAGTAACATACCATACCCAGCCTCCACCAAAGTGTTCACTGGATCAAGTAGCACCATGACGAATCAAGGGAAAGGCAGGAAGCTGAGAATTCTAACATCTAGGTCTTGGATTCTGAAACAAATGACCCTGCCTGGCACGTTCTGTACCATGGACCAAAGTCTCCTCAGATCCCTGGGGAGCTGCGCCAGCCCGCGCATCCTTCCCCAGGTCAGGGACGCCTGACCTTTAGGCTAACGTGGTTGGTCTCGTTGGACTCCAGAGGAAAGATGTCTTCAGGAGGAATGTGGGACCACTTCTTCTGACGAAGCGCGTGTTCTCTCTTATATTTTCTGTGAAAGGAACACAACCAGCCCACAGGCTTTTATTATGCTCTTTCATTATGCCATGCCATTTCTGACCATTAGTTGACATCTAGAGCTCTGATTGGGGGGCTTCCCTGATGGCCCAGCAGATAAAGAATCTGCCTGCAATGCAGGAAACATGGCAGACTCAGGTTTGATTCCTGGGGTTGGGAAGATCCCCTGGAAGAGAACATGCAACCTACTCCAGTATTCTTGCCTGGAAAATCCCACGGCCAGAGGAGCCTGGTGGACTACAGTCCATGGGGTTGCAAAAAGATTCAGTCAGGACTTAACAACAAAGCCTCTTCAGCCTGAAAGTGTGTAATACTTAACCAAATGCTTAACAACAACAACAATATTTAAATATTTAACAACGACAACAACAATACTTAACTAAACAACAAAGCCTCTTCAGCCTGAATGGATGTAATAGAGCGACTTTGGAATTTTCCATAATGTATTAATAAAAGAGTAGAAATAGCTATTTCCACCTACAGAATGCCAATTCTATGGTCATTATACAGACTTTATTTCAATTCCCCACAACAGTTCAGATGAGGATACTGAAGCCAAGTAACATGTTTAAGTTGCTAATAACACAGTTAAGATCACACAACTGGTTAATCTCAGAGATTTGAGATTATGAAATTTGAGTTCATGTGTCTCAGGAAGACTCCCTGGAGGAGGGCATGGCAACCCACTCCACTATGCCTGCCTGGAGAAACCCACGGACAGAGGAGCCTGGTGGGCTACAGTCCATAGGGACGCAAAGAGTCAGACACGACTGAAGCAACTTAGCACACACACATGCATGTCTCTGACGCCAAGCTCTAATTCATCCACTCAGTAGTATTCTGCCCTAGATATACTTTTTGATGCAGAATGCCTTTATAATCTTAGCTCTGTCCAGAGACCTTCCTGTGAATGTATACTATCAACAGGCCTCACCCACCCCTCCAGCTGAGAGATGAGCACCGCAGGTTAGCCGGCAGGTACCTGAGCACCAGGAGAGCAATGAGAAGCAGCAGGACCACCGTTCCCGCGAGCGTGAAGACGGCAATCATCAGGATTTGAGGGCCTGTGGCAGAAAAGACAGTGAAAACTATACTAGGAAGGATCCCTGAAAAGAGAACAAACACATTTCACAAGATTCTAGTTGTATATGATAATTTCAGCAAGCGGAAAAGGAGAGATATTTTAAGATACCTGTTTCTTAGAGAAAGACAAATGTCATATGATAACACTTGTATTTGTAATCTAAAAAAAACAAAATGATACACAGACTTCTCTAGTGACCCAGTGGTGAAGTGGAAGACTTCACCTTCCAGTATAGGGGTTGTGGGTTTGATCCCTGGTCGGAGAGCTAAGATCCCATATGCCTCGTGGCCAAAAAACCAAAACATAGAACTGAAGTAATATATTAAAAAATTCAGTAAAGACTTTAAAAATGGTCCACATCAAAATGATCTTGAGAAGAAAACTTTTTAAATGATACAAATGAATTTATTTACAAAATAGAAACAGACTCACAGACCTAGAAAGCAAACTTACAGTTACCAAAGGGGAAAGGTGGGAGGGAGGATAAACAAGAATGAACATATACACAATACTATATATAAAATAGACAATCAACAAGGACCTACTGTATAACACAGGGAACTCTACTCAATATTCTGTAATAACCTACTAGGGTGAAGAATCTGAAGAAGAATGGATATATGTATATGTAAATGGAATCACCTTACTGTACACCTGAAACTAACACAATATTACAAATCAACTATATTCCAGTGTAAAATAAAAATTAAATTTAGGGGTGGGTTGGGATAGGGGGTGAGAAGGAGGTTCAAGAGGGATGGGACATATGAATACTTATGGCTGATTCACTTTGTTGTGTGGCAGAAACCAATACAACACTGTAAAGAAATTATCCTCCAATTAAAAATGAAAAATTTTGAAAAGCAGGAAATACTTCGAAAGTAGGCAGTCAAGACATACCTGGAGTAATAGGCAAATTTGGCCTTGGAGTACAAAATGAAGAAAGTCAAAGGCTAACAGAGTTTTGCCAAGAGAATGCACTGGTCACGGCAAACACCCTCTTCCAACAACACAAGAGAAGACTCTACACATGGACATCACCAGATGGTCAACATTGAAATCAGATTGATTATATTCTTTGCAGCCAAAGATGAAGAAGCTGTATACAGTCAGCAAAAACAAGACCAGGAGTGGACCGTGGCTCTCACATTAGGAACTCCTTATTGCCAAATTCAGACTTAAATTAAAGAAAGAGGGAAAACCACTAGACCATTCAGCTATGCAAGCTGCGCAGTTAGTCACTCAGTTGTAGCTGACTCTTGCGACCCCATAGAAGGTAGCCTGCCAGGCTCCTCTGTCCATGGGATTCTCCAGGCAAGAATACTGGAGTGGGTTGCCATTTCCTTCTCCAGGGGATCTTCCCAACCCAATGATCGAACCCAGGTCCCCTGCATTGCAGTCAGACTCTTAACCAACTGAGCTACGAGGGAAGCCCCCATTCTGGTATGACCTAAATCAAATCCCTTATGACTATACAGTGGAAGTGAGAAATAGATTTAAGGGACTAGATCTGATAGACAGAGTGCCTGATGAACTATGGGAGGTTAATGACATTGTACAGGAGACAGGAATCAAGACCATCTCCAAGAAAAAGAAATGCAAAAAAGCAAAATGGCTGTCTGACAAGGCCTTACAAATATCTGTGAAAAGAAGGGGAGTGAAAAGCAAAGGAGAAAAGGAAAGATATAAGCATCTGAATGCAGAGTTCCAAAGAATAGCAAGGAGAGATAAGAAAGCCTTCCTCAGCGATCAATGCAAAAAAATAGAGGAAAACAATAGAATGGGAAAGACTAGAGATCTCTTCAAGAAAATTAGAGATACCAAGGGAACATTTCATGTAAAGATGGACTCAATAAAGCACAGAAATGGTAGGGACTTAACAGAACCAGAAGATATTAAGAAGACGTGGCAAGAATACACAGAAGAACTGTACAAAAAAGATCTTCATGACCCAGATAATCACCATGGTGTGATCACTCACCTAGAGCCAGACATCCTGGAATGTGAAGTCAAGTGGGGCTTAGGAAGCATCACTACGAACAAAGCTAGTGGTGGTGATGGAATTCCAGTTGGGCTATTTCAAATCCTCAAAGATGATGCTGTGAAAGTGCTGCACTCAATATGTCAGCAAATTTGGAAAACTCAGCAGTGGTCACAGGACTGGAGAAAGAAAGGTAAATTCCAATCCCAAAGAAAGGTAATGCTCGAACTATTGCACAATTGCACTCATCTCACATGCTAGCAAAGTGATGCTCAAAATTCTCCAAGCCAGGCTTCAACAGTATGTGAACTGTAAACATCCAGGTGTTCAAGTTGGATTTAGAAAAGGCAGAGGAACTGGGGATCACATTGCCAACATCTGCTGAATCATCAAAAAAGCAAGAGAGTTCCAGAAAAATATCTACTTCTGCTTTATTGACTATGCCAAAGCCTTGACTGTGTGGATCACAACAAACTGTGGAAAATTCTGAAAGAGATGGGAATACCAGACCACCTGACCTGCCTCCTGAGAAATCTGTATACAGGTCAAGAAGCAACAGTTAGAACTGGACATGGAACAACAGACTGGTTCCAAATTGGGAAAGGAGTAGGTCAAGGCTGTATATTGTCACCCTGCTTATTTAACTTATATGCAGAGTACATATGTGAAATGCCAGGCTGAATGAAGTACAAGCTGGAATCAAGATTGAATGGAGAAGTATCAATAACCTCAGAAATGCAGATGACACCACCCTTATGGCAGAAAGCAAAGAACTAAAGAGCCTCTCGATGAAAGTGAAAGAGGAGAGTGAAAAAGCTGGCTTAAAACTCAACATTCAGAAAACAAAGATCATGGCATCTGGTCCCATCACTTCCTGGCAAATAGATGGGAAAACAATGGAAACAGTGGCTGACTTTATTTTTGGGGGCTCCAAAATCACTGCAGATGGTGATTGCAGCCATAAAATTAAAAGATGCTTGCTCCTTGGAACAAAAGCTATGACCAACCTAACAGCATATTAAAAAGCAGAGACATTACTTTGCAACAAACGTCCGTCTAGTCAAAGCTATGGTTTTTCCAATAGTCATGCATGGATGTAAGAGTTGGACTATAAAGAAAGCCGAGCGACAAAGAATTAATGTGTTTGAACTGTGGTGTTGGAGAAGACTCTTAAGAGTCCCCTGGACTGCAAGGAGATCCAACCAGTCCATACTAAAGGAAATCAGTCCTGACTATTCATTGGAAGGACTGATGCTAAAGCTGAAACTCCAATAATTTGGCCACCTGATGCGAAGAACTCACTCACTTGAAAAGACCCTGATGCTGGGAAAGACTGAAGGTAGGAGGAGAAGGGGACAACAGAGAGTGAGATGGTTGGATGGCATCACCAACTTGATGGATATGAGTTTGAGTAAGCTCTGGGAGTTGGTCATGGACAGGGAAGCCTGGCATGCTGCAATCCATGGGGTCACAAAGAGTCAGACACAACTAAGCAACTGAACTGAACTGACTGAAAAATGAAAATTAATTAAAAAAATTAAATTTAGAAAAGATAGCCTTCTTTTTTAATCTCTTCATTGGTAATAGAGATGCTGCATTTTTGTTCTCTGAAGAAAACTGTTTGGAATGTGCCTCCAAAGTGGTATTATTTCAGTTACCCTTATAGTTTATACATCTTTTTTTCTTATGGGAGCGCTTCACTGGTGGCTCAGATGGTAAAGAATCTTCCTGCAATGCAGGAGACCAGAGTTTGATCCCTGGGTCGGGAAGAACTACTGGAGATGAGAATGGCAACCCACTCTAGTATTCTTGCCTGGAGAATGCCATGGACAGAGGAGCCTGGTGGGCTACAGTCCATGGGGTTGCAAAGAGTTGGAACCACTGAGTGACTGACACTTTCTTATGGGAATCATCTAATGTTAGATCCAGAACAGAATCTGGATGGGAAGACTATCTGATGTCTTTGAAACTGATATCCCTAAGGAGGATTCATGAAGAAGAAACTGACAACTGGTTTTCCATTCAGAGAACAAATAAGAGGTAAAGTAGGTCAGTGTGGAATGCACAGTAAATGATAGTGTTGCCCACTGGTCCTTTCCATGCTCAACCAGGTCATTGAGGGAAGTCAATGGGAAGTGTAAACAATTTGACTTTTCAGTATGTAGGTGAAGCTGTATAGATGGAGGAGTTTGAGATTCACCGAAGAGTAAGTAAATTTAGGAAAATGTGGATTCAACCCAACGAAGCATTGAAGCTGAGTTCTGCATGGGCAGAGGACTAGAGTGAGAAGGACAACAACAATGAAACTGTACAAGGTCACTGTTCACACATGCCTCACAGGCTGCCTCTTGAATCCTCTAACTTCCTATTCTATTCAGAAGGTAGAGGGTTCAAGAAGAAGAAATGGGATGGACTCCAAGCAACAGACAGTGAATAAGAAGCTAGACGATAATAGCAATATGGTGAAGAAGACAGGTATTTTTCTTACAGCAAAAATATGAGAGAGAGTCAAATTCTAAGGATAAATGTTCAAGGAAGGTGTAGTCTAAAAATAAAAGTGTAAAATATTTTGAGAATTTTGCATTTAAAAAATCCATGAGAGACATTGGAGCTATACAGAGAAATGTTATTCTGATACACTATTGGGCCTTATAAAAATAATAATAATGAAAATATTTAATGATTTTCAATTTAAAGAATCAACCTACAGGTAAATGACAGAAGTCTTCTTATGGCTAGCAAATAAATATTATCAGCCCTGACAAATAAAAGAAAAATACAGGAGAATTTGGGAGGTGAGAAGGAGGTAGAAGGAAGGATACAGACATGAACATCTTCATCTTACACCTGCAGGAAGCAAGAAGCTTTATACATGTTTGATAGAACTCCAGGCTTATGCATATTAATTAAAATTACAAATGTAAAATTATAAACACTAAATGTATTGACAAAAAGAACTATATTGAGATGAGCTTAGGGAAACGTATGCCTAATGAAAATGAACAAAATTTTAATTTATCAATATAAGAAATAGATAACATCTATATCTCATAAATCAAGAAATACATGCATATAATTTAGAAATATGCAAAAAATTAAGCAGAATGGACAAGACCAAGGATGCACAGAGGCGGGACTAGGTACCCTCACTTTCTGTTATGAATATTTCTATTCTCAGATTTTAAAATCATGTGCATGAATTTTTCTACGATAAAAATAAAACGAAAAAAGTCATTTAGTGTTTACACCTTTTTTTTTTTTGCATCTTTGGACATAAATATTCCTTCAAATTTAAACTTTTTTCCCTAAAAATTGATTCAGTTCAGTTCAGTCGCTCAGTCGTGTCCGACTCTTTGTGACCCCATGAATCGCAGCACACCAGGCCTCCCTGTCCATTACTAACTCCTAGAGTTCATTCAAACTCACGTCCATTGAGTCGGTGATGCCATCCAGCCATCTCATCCTCTGTCGTCCCCTTCTCCTCCTGCCCCCAATCCCTCCCAGCATCAGAGTCTTTTCTAATGAGTTAACTCTTCTCATGAGGTGGCCAAAGTACTGGAGTTTCAGCTTCAGCATCAGTCCTTCCAAAGAAATCCCGTGGCTGATCTCCTTCAGAATGGACTGGTTGGATCTCCTTGCAGTCCAAGGGACTCTCAAGAGTCTTCTCCAACACCACAGTTCAAAAGCATCAATTCTTTGGCACTCAGCTTTCTTCACAGTCCAACTTTCACATCCATACATGACCACTGGAAAAACCATAGCCTTGACTAGACTAACCTTGGTTGGCAAAGTAATGTCTCTGCTTTTGAATATGCTATCTAGGTTGGTCCCAACTTTTCTTCCAAGGAGTAAGCATCTTTTAATTTCATGGCTGCAATCACCATCTGCAATAATTTTGGAGCCCAAAAAATAAAGTCTGACACTGTTTCCACTGTTTCCCCATCTATTTCCCATGAAGTGATGGGACCGGATGCCATAATCTTTGTTTTCTGAATGTTGAGCTTTAAGCCAACTTTTTCACTCTCCACTTTCACTTTCATCAAGAGGCTTTTCAGTTTCTCTTCAGTTTCTGCCATAAAGGTGGTGTCATCTGCGTATCTGAGGTTATTGATATTTCTCCTGACAATCTTGATTCCAGCTTGTGTTTCCTCCAGCCCAGCGTTTCTCATGATGTACTCTGCATATAAGTTAAATAAGCAGGGTGACAATATACAGCCTTGACGTACTCCTTTTCCTATTTGGAACCAGTCTGTTGTTCCATGTCCAGTTCTAACTGTTGCTTCCTGACCTGCATATAGGTTTCTCAAGAGGCAGGTCAGATGGTCTGGTATTCCCATCTCTTTCAGAATTTTCCACATTTTATTGCGATCCACACAGTCAAAGGCTTTGGCATAGTCAATAAAGCAGAAATAGATGTTTTTCTGGAACTCTTCTGCTTTATTGATGATCCAGTGGATGTTGGCAATTTGATCTCTGGTTCCTCTGCCTTTTCTAAAACCAGCTTGAACATCAGGAATTTCACGGTTCACGTATTGCTGAAGCCTGGCTTGGAGAATTTTGAGCATTACTTTACTAGAGTGTGAGATGAGTGCAATCGTGCAGTAGTTTTAGCATTCTTTGGCAATGCCTTTCTTTGGGATTGGAATGAAAACCGACCTTTTCCATTCCTGTAGTGATGTGGAATTATTTACTATTCATTGTGGAAAGCCTTGGCCAAGCCAGCCGAGGGCAGAGCATCCTGAGACCTTGTTGCTCAGGAGACACTTGGCTGGCCTGTCTAGTGATAGTCAGTGTTATACACAGTTGTAGTTCAAGTTGCATGGATGAAGGTCTGGCCGTGTCAGGGCTTTCATGCCATGATGGGACCTCAGCTCAGGTAGGTAGGTAACCATTGTTATGACCCAAGCATGTATGCTCTAAGGCAAAAAAGGAGAATTTAGAGGTCAAGCTCACTGACCACCCCTCAGCCTGATGACATCAAGTATTCCTTGCTTGAAACACACTGAATACATTCCTTGAGTTTCCTGTAGTAAAATGTAAATGGAATGAGCCTATTGTCTCTGTGTTCATTTTGCCAATTGCCAAACCTAGTTTTCTATAGGAAAAGTTATGTTAAAGGGTAGATAAAACACATATTAAAGATAGGTATAGCTAAATTAGAATGGGATATTTTCAGTGTTTTATCAGAACTGTAGTATCATTCATTGGGCAGAGAAGTAAAGTCCATATTTACAAATCTGGCACATCTTATTCAGACAATAAGTAAAACAAAACAAAACCACAAGCTAATTGCATAAACCATAGAATGTACTCTCCTCCAAAACAACTTCAGGGAAAGCAAATTCATGAAGGATCTCTTACCCCGGCCTGGAATATCATTAGGAAGTTTGTGGTTCTTCCAGATGAATGTGGGGCTCTTATCCACAGGGCTAGTCCGGTTCACACGGGTGTCATAGGTCAGAAGAACCTTGTACTGTGTCAGGGCATGAAAAAGAAGATGGGTGAACAGAAAAGGACACTTTAGAATGACTTCTGATGAGGCTCACCATCCTTGCCAATGACATTTGAATTTTCAAAAATTATTTTTTATTGGAGCATAGTTGCTTTACAATGCCGTGTTAGTTTCTACTCTACAGCACAGTGAATCTGCCATATGTATTTCTCAGTGAAACCAGGCAAATGATACACAGCTGGGAACTAGTTAGGATCTACTTGGTGCTCATCAGGAACACTATTAGGCCGAACAGTTTTGTTTTTAATAACCATACATTATGCCTGCCCAATAATCATTCTCTGCGTCTTTAGAGAATTCAAGTCTTTCATTTTACAAATGTGAAAACAGAGGCAAGAAAAATTAAATGGCTAGCTCTAAGTCACAGGACAAAGGAGGCACAATATTGAATATTAAATATTTCCACAACATTAAACTGCTATTAAAAATGATGGCTTGAGAAAATATACCATAGTTAAAATTCATTGTCTATATTTATACACGTCAAGGGGCTGCTAGAGAATTCTACATTCCTCAAGTTCTATCAATTACATGATTTTTGAATCTCTTTTATCTCTACGCTCTAATGTGCTTTCTTATAAAAAGTTACTTTTTGAAGCAATGTGCCAATAGAAATATTAATATATCCTTAAATTACTGCTGCATATATTGAGTCAGTTTTGTAAGAGACTTCTCCAAAATGATCATCCTTCTAAAATTCACCACCGCTCCCTCAAAACATGCTGGACCAAAGTTTTACATTCTCAAAACTATACTCTTAACTTGACAGCAGAATATAAGCTAATATTACATAGTAATATAATAATATGTATTATATTCACACACAATACTATACCATGTGTATATACAGTGTGTGAATATAAAGCATAACATTACAGGGCTATTTTTATGTGCCTGAGGGATCAATTAATGATGTTCATGAGATTGCAGAGGGAGAGAACAGGGAATGTTTCATTGAAATTTTTAGTTTTGGAAATAAATAAACAATTCTTAAAAAAAAAAAAAAAAACAATGACCAAAAAGAAAACCTGTCATTTTCTCATTGGTATCCCATCAATAGTCTGGTCTTCATATCAGTGTTTTCTGGGTGGGTATATTTTATACAGTAAATAAGAGTGGATATTCTGAATAAGAAGTTCTATGGGAGAAAATGTCTAAGGAATATGGCCCCAAGAGGGGCATAACTGTAAATCTGAAATTAAGATTGTGGATTCTAAACATAACTTCTCCTAGTCCTTCTCTATGACTTGCCTTTCACGATAACTGTCCTCACCCAGTCACCTAATCCCAAGTTCTTGATAAGAACATACTTTGCTGGTGTCCACAGAGGTGTACAGAAGGTACATGGTATTGTCAATATCCCCACAGGCATCCAGAGTCACAGGACCCACATGCCCTAGGGCAAAATCAGAAACAGTTAGAGACCATCATTGACTTCCTGACTGAAAGACCAGTTACATCCTGACGCGGGGCATAAAGCAGATTCAGATTGCTCTATTTTACTGAAAAATGGTTGACCTTAATGATGTAATAGAAGGCATTGGTTCTTGGCGCTGAGATCGCTGAAGGATATTTCTACGAGAGACACGATTTAGAGAGAAGGAGAACTCTCTTTCACTGCAGGTAGGATGATGACACTAAATGTAATTAGCCAGGAGATTTCTCCTGATGAATTGAGACAAATTTTTGCTGAGAGTATTAACTAGTGGCACAGTGTATTTAAGACTTCCCTGGTGGCTCAGACAGTAAAGCGTCTGTCTACAATGCAGGAGACCCTGGGTTCAATCCCTGGGTCGAGAAGATCCCCTGGAGAAGGAAATGGCAATCCACTCCAGTACTCTTGCCTGGAAAATCCCATGGACAGAGGAGCCTGGTAGGCTACAGTCCATGGGGGTCGCGAAGAGTCGGACACGACTGAGTGACTTCACTTTCACAGTGTGTTTAAGTCACTGCATAACCTAAAGTAGATTGCCAAAAGGTCAAAATCCCTTCACTATCACTTATTGGCTGAACACGCTGAGAAAATTAAGTTCTTGGAGCCTCAGTTTTCTCATCTATGAAATTTGAGCCACATAGCATGAGTCTATGAAATGGCTGGTTAGGTTAAAAAAAAAATTACCAAGTATCAACAATTTCACATGGTTCAAAATAAGAGCTAGTATTATTTACTGTATCAGGCTCAGTGCTAAGTGACTTATATGCACTTATCATTTTAATTCTCCTGGAACACCATGACACACAAACTGGTATTATCTCCATTTTACTGATGAGAAATCTGAGGTCAGAGATATTATTTAATTGCTCCAGGTTATAGGTACAGCTAGCAGGTGGCTAATTACCACTTATGATCACAGAGGTGCAAGTAAAAAGGTAGGGGCCACCGTCTGTGTCTTCTCCCCCTCCGTCAGTTGCTGATATGACTTTCCCCCACTGCCGATGTGACTTTCTAGGGATGTAAAGGGTTGGTGCTTCCTTTGTTTCTCTCTTTTCCCCCTTGAGAGCCAGGCCTTGAAGACTACAACATTCAAGCAACTTCATGTATGGGGGAAACTAGAAAGTGATTACACATGCCGAGGGGAAGGCAGAGACTCAGAAAACCTGAGGAGACCTCAGGCTGATCCTTAGCAGAGATGGCCTGCAACAATAAAAACAAAAAGCAAAAGCAAGTAACAGCAAACCCTGAGAAGGAGAAAATTCACCATTCCCCAGATGATTTTCAGGATTACCACATTATTAGATCTGAATGTCCAGTTTTCAACCAAAATTATAAGTCATATGAAGAAACAGGAAAATATGATTTATTCAATAGAAAAACATAAATAAACCAGTGGAAGCTATTCCTGAGAAAGCGATTGTGGGTCTACTAGACAAAGGCTTTAAAACAACTACCTTAAAGATGCTCAAAGACCTAAAGACATGGGTAAAGTCAAGGCAGTGATGTATGAACAAAATGGAAATATTAGCAAAAAGATAGAAATCATAAAAAAATTCTGATACTGAAAAGCATAGAGGCTAAAACAAAAAATTCAAAGGCATATTTGAGCAGGCAGAATAATTAGTGAACTTGAAGGTGAAAAAGAAAATGAAAGTGTTAGTCACTCAATTGTGTCTGACTCTTTATGACCCCATGGACTATAGCCCAACAGGCTCCTCTGTCCATGGAATTCTCCAGGTTAAAATACTGGAATGGGTAGCCAGTCCTTTCTCCAGGGATCTTCCCAACCCAATGACTGAATCCGGGTCTCCCTTATTGTGGGCAGCTTCTTTGCTGTCTGAGCCCCAGGAAAGTTGGAACTAGAAGAAAGGACAATGGAAATCACCAAATCTGAGGAAAATAAATAAAAAAGATTGCAGAAAAGTGAACAGACCTTAAAGGACCTGTGGAATACCACTAAGCAGACCAACGTATGCATTGTGGAAGCCCCAGAGGGAGAAGAGAGAGAGAAAATGGGAGAGAGAATATTTGAAGAAACAATGGCTGAAAATATCCCAAATCTGATAAAAGATACAAATATAAACATCCAAGAAGCTCCATAAATGCCAAGTAGAATGAATTTAAAGACATCCATGCCAAGACACATTATAATCAAATCGTCCACAGCCAAAAACATAGAATTTTGAAAGCAGCAGGGAGAGAAGTAATTGATCACATATAAGAGATATTCAATAAGATTATAAAGCAGATTTCTCACTATATACTCTGAAGGTTAGAAGGCAGTGGGCTGATGTATTCAAAATGCTAAAAGAAAAAAATATCAACTAAGAATCTGTTATTCAACAAAGCTGTCTTTCAAAAGTGAGAGGAGAGTAAGATATTTTGAAATAAATAAAAGCTGAGAGATTTTTACCAACCAATTTTCCCTGCAAGAAATTCTCAAGGGAGTCTAGGAGGTTAAAATGAAAGAACACAAGATAGTAGCTTGAAGCCATATGAAGAAATAAACATTTCAGTAAAGGTAAATAAGCAAGCAATTACAAAAACTAGTATTATTATAAAAACAATGTGTTATTCCACTTTTTCTTTTCTACAATACTTAAGAAATGAATATATTAAAAAAAATTAATCTGAAACTTGTATTATTGTAACTTTGATTTGTAACTCCACCTTTTGTTTTTGACAATTTCGGAGATTAATGCTTAAAAAATAATTAGTTTACTATTTGGACACAAAGTATAAGTATATAGTTCTGCAACACCAATGTCTGAGAGGGATGGAAATGGAGCTATTAAAGGAGCAGAGTTTTGTATTTATTGAGGTTAAGCCAGTATAAATTCAAATTAGAGAGTTATAATTTTAGGATCTAATCCCCATGGTAACCACAAAGAAAACAGCTAAAGAATACACATGAAAAAAATTTAAACATTTCAGTGTAAAGAAATAAATACAAAAGAAGACAGTAATGGATAAAATGGAGATGAAAAAGCTATGCAGTATATAAAAAACAAATAGCAAAATAACAGAATAAATCTCTTTTTATCAGCAAGGAGATCCAACCAGTCCATCCTAAAGGAAATCAGTCCTGAATATTCATCGGAAGGACTGATGTTGAAGCTGAAACTTGAATAGTTTGGCCACCTGATGTGAAGAGCTGACTCACTGGAAAAGACTCTGATGCTGGGAAAGACTGAAGGTGGGAGGAGAAGGGGACGACAGAAGATGAGATGGTTGGAGGGCATCACTGACTCAATGGACATGAGCTTGAGTAAATTCTGGTAGTTGGTGATGGACAGGGAGGCCTGGTGTTCTGCAGTCCATGGGGTCTCAAAGAGTCGGACACGACTGAGTCACTGAACTGAACTGATCAGTAATTACTTCAAATGTAAATGGATTAAATTCTCCAATCAAAGACAGAAATTGGAAAATTAGATTAAAAAGTGATCCAACTATTTGATGTCTATAAAGAGATTCACTTTTGATCCCAAGACACAAATAGTTTGAAAGCAAAAGGATGGAAAAGGATATTCCGTGCAAGTATTAACCAAGAGAGCAGAGGTGGATATACTGACATCAGATAAAACTGATCAGACTTCTAATCAAAAAAGTTTATAAGAAACAAAGACTTTAATTATATTAATGAAACACTCAATAGGGCAAAAATATATAAATAAGTATAAACATTTATGTACCTAATAACAGACCAACAAAATATATGAAGCAAAAATTGGCACAAAATATATGGGAGCTCATGTACATCCATGGCAGATTCATGTCAATGTATGTCAAAACCAATACAGTATTGTAAAGTAAAATAAAGTAAAAATAAAAATTTAAAAAAAAATAAAATAAAATAAACTAT
This sequence comes from Oryx dammah, assembly GCF_014754425.2. Taxonomy (NCBI): domain Eukaryota; kingdom Metazoa; phylum Chordata; class Mammalia; order Artiodactyla; family Bovidae; genus Oryx; species Oryx dammah. The sequence goes on from NW_024070213.1 coordinate 23,558,505, forward strand.
TCTACAACAGTGGTGCCAGTAGAGAATCTGCCTGTCAATGCAAGAGATGTAAGAGGCCCAGGTCTGATCCCTGGGTCGGGAAGAGCCCTCAGAGTAGGAAATGGCAACCCACTCCAGTATTCTTGCCTAGAAAACCCCATGGACAGAGGAACCTGGTGGGCTACAGTCCATGGGAGAGCAAAGAGTTAGACACAACTGACCATACATGCACTCTTTTATACAACAATAGTTGGAGATTTTAACACTCCACTTTCTCCAATGAATAGAATAACAAGATAGAAAAATATGTAAAAAAAATAGAGGACTTAAACATAACAAGAAACCAACTAGATGTAACAGACAAACATAGAACATTCTACCCAACAACTGAACTTTTTGCACATTTGTTGCCTCTAGTTAAGTTAAACGTATTTAACTGTTGACCCATCTATTGCCACCACCTCTCTTTACTGTCCACAGGGAGCGTATCTGGAGAAACTGTTAAGTGTAGTTTGCTCTTAGGCAACTGGTACCTTCAAAAGTGATGTTCCTGAAAGCATGAGCAAATTTAGAAGTGGTAACATCTTCTCCATTTTCAAGAAATATCTTCAGCATATGTCCAAAAAGCAAGACTCCATCCAGGTAGGCAGCAGCAAAATCATTTTTTGCCTAAATTAGAAAGGAAAAATCTTAAAATGAGTTCCAAAAAAAAAAACAAAAACAAAAAAGATTCTGCTCTTGAACCTGGAAAAAACATTGTTGGGGTCAAGCAGGGTAACTGGAAAGGTAAAAGAGTATTAATGGAATTGCAGGGATGGGATTAAAGGAAAATTTGGAAAAACTTTCCTTGGACCAGGGCTCTTTCTCATCCCCACATCACAATTCTGTCTTCCCTTGGGATCAATTGACTGTGAACACTGCCTTTAGGGAAAGAGCTAAAAGCGGCTGTGCTTCCTCCTTCCCATGATGAGGAAATATTTTATTTCAACCAGGAAGAACAACATACAGCATTTTCAGTTCTCATAAGGTTTTATATAGAAATAATGTTTTCATTTAAGAATAAAAGAGAACAGCAACAAAAACAACCCCACCGCCTTTGGGTAGTGTGATGCAACAGGAAGAGTTTTGATTGGATGATACCACTGTATTTGCACTGGAGAGAGTCCTGGTTGGGTGTTAAGGGCGAACATAAGAAGGGTTCCACTTTCTCCAATGAATAGAATAACAAGATAGAAAATATGTAAATTTTCTCTGCCTCTGTGACAGTTGTGGGGTGGTCTTTACAGGGCTGGATTGAAAGCTGGATTGAATGAGCTCAGTCAGCTCAGACAGTTTGGCCCACCCACTTGTAAAGAATGAGACTTTTGCCTGAGCCTAGAAGCTGTGCAAGTGAAATCTGAATATGACACCCAGAAGTATATTTGCTAGAAAACATGAAAAGGGAAAAACGAAAACATCTCTCATTGGCTTCAGTGTCTTTTGCTGAAATCATCTTTTCATGAGATGAAAAGCATCAGTTAAGACCAAATGGTGATCAGTTAGGCAAAATGGTGATTCTCTCGAAGGTCCCCAACTTTCCTTGCTGCTGCTCTTTGGGCCTTGTCATCCTAAAGTTGTTTGGGGGCTTCAGGACTGACCACCCCTCACCCCCTCCCTTCTCCAAACTTGCTCTCAACCGTGTATGAGGCCAGAAAACATCCGGTGACTTTAGCTGCGTTAAGGTGCAGTGACCATCAAAATCCAATGCGGTATTAGAGAATGGGGTTTTGCATTTAATCAAGACATTAATGATTTAATGTCCAATTGGAGGCTCTTCTTCTGGGACAAATGTTAAACCAGGTGGGATGCTGGAATAAAAGGAATAAACCAGGCCTCTCCTGTACAAATTCGGATGATAATCAACCTAATGAAAATAAAGGACTGTGTCTTAACCTGGGAATATGTATCTTTAGAGGTACTCTCATACCAGGGCCAGGGATGTAAGGAACTTCATCTATTCTAATTGTCTAATATGTACCTCCCCTAAGTTAGCAGGGCTTCTTCTGATCATCCCGCAATGTTGCTTCTGTTTGGATGTTACAGCAGCCTGCAGTGTGGTGCTGGACTGCAGCCTAGCACAGTGACATATAGAAAAAGTTTGATTTTTTGCAAATTTATTGATTTATTTTTGGCTGTGCTGGGTCTTCATTGCTGTGTATGGGCTTTCTCTAGTTCTGACACATGGGAGCTACTCTCTGCTGGCTGTGTGTGGGCTTTCCACTGTGGTGGCTTCTGAGCACGGGCTCTAGAATTGCCGGCTCAGTAGCTGTGGTGCACCTGCTTAGCTTCCCCCATGGCATGTGGAGTTATCCTGGAGCAGGGGCTGAACCCGTGTCTCCTGCACTGGTGGCCAGATTCTTAACCGCTGGACCACCAGGGAAGTCCTGGAGTTTTAATAGCAAGAATCCTGCTATTACACATAATTGGCTCAGTTAACATTTGCCGAGTAAACTGGAACCAGTGAGGGAAAAATTTGCTCATTTTAGAATCTGGGTCCTAAATGGAAGAATGGTATCTTACCCTTGCCAGAAGAATAAGAGTATATATGTCTATGCAGTTTACCAGTGATAAATTATTGGAGGAGGAACTATTTGAGACGGAGGTTTCCGGAGGCAGGGTCAGAACAAGAACATTTTTCATGTAGTCAGGGGCTGTGACATTGTCCATGAAGTAGTGGTCACTGGAATAAAAAGCACAAGTTTCTCATGAAAATCAGATTGCTGCAAAAAATGGAAATGGAACTCCTACCGATTCGTACATCAGCTTTGAGATAGTTTAAAACACTTTTTTTTCCCTCTGCAAAACTTTCTACTTTCCCCAGATAAGTTTATTTTTTTCCAAACCTGCTACCTTGAATAGCAGAACTTAGATGCTGTGGTTAACAAACACAAATGGACACAGAAGATCAGAATACAGAGACTTGTTTTTTTTATAAAGTTTATATGAATTTTAATATTTTTACAATAAATATTTTGATAGGTTATTCTGAAATTAAAATAAACATGAAGGATCTAGAATATACTAACAAACAGAGGTTCATTTGTTTCTTTAGCAATTCACTGCAGATAATTCTTTAAAAAGAAAGAAGATTTTTGGGGACCCCTGGATATGTAAGCTTGTTTTCAAGGTTTAATGACTCTTGGCTGATACCTGGAAACCTTTTCCTTAAGTGCTCATAACGCTTTAGAGATTTAGGGATAGGATAGAGAGAAAGTTTATGAGTTCCATTTACTCTCCAGATAGTGAAACATAAACATGGAAAAAAATGAAGCATTTTCTCTAACACTGTATACTTCTTAACATTAGCTAACTGGTCCTTGTATTCTCAATTCCTGGGCTTACCAGTTGGCACTAGTGGTAAAGAAGCCACTTGCCAATGCAGGAGACATAAGAGACGCGCTCTTGCAATGTGGGAGACCTGGGTTTGACCCCTGGGTTGTCAAGATCTGCTAAAGCAGGGAAAGGCTACCCACTCCAGTATTCTGGCCTGGAGAATTCCATGGACTGTATAGTCCATGGGGTTGCAAAGAGTTGGACACAACTGAGTGACTTTCACTTTCACTTTCGCTGTTTGGGTTGGGAAGATCCCCTGGAGATCTGGCAACCCACTCCAGTATTCTTGCCTGGAGAATCTCATGAACAGAGGAGCCTGGCAGGCTACAAAGAGTTGGACACGACTGAAGCAATGTAGCAGTACACATCCTCAATTCCTAGACACATTTGGCAGATTGAGGACCCTTGATACTATATCTATTTATTTTTAAGATATTTATTTGGTTGTGTTGGGTCTTGGTTGAAGCATGAAGGATCCTCATTGCACCACGTGGGATCTCTTGCTGTGAAGCACTGGTTTAGCTGGTCCGAGGCATGTGGGATCTTAGTACCCAGATCAGAGATCAAACTCGTCTCCCCTGTATTGCAAGGTGGATTCTTAACCACTGGACCACCAAGGAAGTACCTGCTAATCATTTTAATGTTTTAATCTGCAAATAATATAACACACTTGAACTGCTGTTAGCCAGGATGACCATCATTTAATATTCAAACAGTAGGTGGATATATCTATGTGCTGAGGACTGTGTTGAAGAGTTTGTTTATATTACCGCACCTCATCCTAAAGGACCCTTATATTTTTATTTTCACTTGATAAATGAGAAGACTTAATCTCAAGATGCTACGTAATACCCAAGAGGCAAATGAACTGAAAGTGTCAGAATTATAATTTGAAATCCCAAGTTAGTCTAGTTTCAAATGAATCTCATGATCTTCCCAAAACACAGCCAGGTGTCCTTAGGGAATAGTGATAAAAGGAGGCCAACACTTTGGCAGTAGATGAGGAGTTTCTAAAAATAAAGTTACACCAAACTGGTTCCGCTGAAGCCTCCTTCCAGGAGGCAACGCAGTCACTGAAAGTGGCTATCAATGTGGTTGCAGGAATAAAGTGTTGATAATTCTGCCCTCTTTCTTGTATTCTGCAGCTAATAAGGCTCAGCTGACTATATTATCTTCAGAAACTAGATATGCCTGCAGTTCCCATGCTTCATTTTTCTCAACACTGGGACAAGTACATTCGAAGTGTCTGAAATGACTAATCAGATATGATACACTGTGGTAATAGCTTCTGCTCTGAATACAGACAGCAAATGATCAATGATCCAGGCAGATAAGTGAAGTCATATGATTCAGCTGATGGAGCAAGAGACACAAGATGTACCAGCAACACCTGTTTAAAGCTTAATCTGACTCAGATATTACCTTGGCACTTTTTTTTATGGGTTCTCCATAAAACCGTAACTACATTAGAAGATGAGTGGTAAAAAAGCGGGGGTGTGATAAAAGATGGTTTCTGTTCTCCAGAATTTTCTCCTCTTAGTGCCAGTGAAGTGCAGGGGAAAATTACCACCCAGTGACTACACTGCAAAGGGCAAAGAATAATCGTGTCAATCAAATTCACTTAACGGGAACTTTCCTCTTACCAAAGGTGGCTGAAGGAAAATAATCTAGGGCCAAAGGCCACTAGTAATCGAAGGCACAGATACAGCCCATGTTCTCAGAAATATGACTGGAATATTAACTGATTTCTTACTGCCTGGGAAAAAGACCTTATGATCAGGCTGGAGACCAGGATCTTTGTTGAATGGGCATGTGGGTTGAATGTTTTTTTCTTTTTAAATAAAACTTTTGTATTTATTCACTTATTTTTTAGTTTAAAACTTTATATTGGAGCACAGTTGATAACAATGTTGCATTAGTTTCAGGTGTATAGCAAAGTGTTTCAGTTATACATACACATGTATCTGTGCTCAGTCCTGTTAGACTCTTTTGTGATCCCAAGACTGCAGCCCACCAGGCTCCTCTGTCCATGGAATTTTTTCAGACAAGAATACTGGAGTGGGCTGCATTTCCTCCTCCGGGGATCTTCCTGACCCAGGGATCGAAACAGTCTCTTGTGTCTCCTGCCTTGGCAGGTGGATTCTTTACCACTGCGCCACCTGGGAAGCCCATACATGTATCTATTCTTCTTCAAATTCTTTTCCCATGTAGGTTTTTACATAATATTGAGCAGAGTTTCCTGTGCCACACAGTAGAAACCTTTCATATGGTCCTTAGACATGATAGCGATATCAAAGGTATACATCTCTGCTAAGGCTATAATGAATTAAATAAGAATGATAAAGAAAAAATTAAACCCTGGTTACAATATTATCTTTACACTGAATCCCATTTAAGGCTATGAAAAACATGAGAAAAGAGAATATCTTTTGGAAATCCTTATTTTCTTTCTGAGAGTTCTTCCAAATATTATACCTACTTGAATAAATCCACGAGAATAATGACGGTGTCTTCAGCCACTGCCCGGTCACCCCTGAGGTTGAGGATGGTTTCTGGTCTACCACACATAACAATCACTGCAGGAGAGAGAGCAAGACAGAGAGAAAAATATACAATAATCTGTTCCCAAGCAAGAAGGGAACCACATGATTGAATCTGAACCCAGTAAGTCTATGCTACACTCATGTTTTAAGATTAACACCAATTCCTCAAATTTATTCCCCCCCCCACATTTTTTTTTTTTTTTAACAGAGTTGGGGTAGAGCTGCATGGGATCTTAAAAAGGATCATCTAGTCCAGGCTTCCTTGGTGGTCCAGTGGTGAAGAATCTGTCTGCCAACTCAGTGGACACAGGTTTGATCCCTGCTCTGGGAAGATCCCACATGCTGCAAGGCAACTAAGCCAGAGTGCTACAACACCTGAGCCAATGCCCCAGAGGCTGTGAGCCACACTACTGAAGACTAAGTGCCTACAGCCCACACTCTGCAACAAAAGGAATCACCGCAATGAGAAGCCTGTGCACTGCAGCTAGGGAGTAGCTCCTGCTTGCCCCAACTAGAGAAAGCCCATGGACAGCAGTGAAGACCCAAGACAGCCAAACAACAAAATAAACAAATATTAATACATATAGCTTTAAAACAGAATCATCTAGTCCATTTCCTTAATTTTACTGATTTAAGGAAACTATAGCCAAGATGCCAATGAGATTAAAAAAACTGGTAGACGACAGAAACAGCTCTGATAAGTATTTGCATCGGTTTAGTGCTTACTCCATTACATAAGGCTGGAGTAGTTACAGAAACTATTTTCATTAATAAATGAAGTGCACTACCCACATGTAGGGCATCCCTGGTGGCTCAGAGGTTAAAGCGTCTGCCTCCAATGCGGGAGACCTGGGTTTGATCCCTAGGTCGGGAAGAACCCCTGGAGAAGGAAATGGCAACCCGCTCCAGTATTCTTGCTGGAGAATCCCATGGATGGAGGAGCCTGGTGAGCTACAGTCCATGGGATCGCAAAGAGTCAGACACGACTGAGCGACTTCACTTTCACCCACATGTAAAGTTGTTGGAAAATATATAACTTAATGTGAGCATTAATAAAATCTTCCTAAGCACCTTTCCTTGGGTTTTGCTTGCAGCTTCTTAACTCAGAACTCAGTGAGAGGGTTCCAATCTGACTCTCTAAGCTCTCCAATGCATTGTAACCAGATTTCTGAAATGTATGGCTTGATGAGTAAGATGAGTGAGTTGGGAGACACTTCATTAGATCTTTTCCTACACTGTGTTGTCCAGTTGAATTGAAAACATTTTAGGGACATGAATCATTTTATATTTCTTTTTCCCCATATCTCGTTCAATGTTTTACAAATGGTAGGTTCTTAATATGGCAAATGCTTGATAATGAAAAGCAAGTGAGGTTTTGAGGGATACCAGGAAATCCTGCCAAGCAAGAACCTTTCCTGGTAGAAAATTTGGCAGTTGATTCCTGATATATCCTTATTTGTAAAAAACAGTCCTTAATACATAAGTATTCTGATATATTCTTATTTGTAAAAAGATTTCTGTGGAGGGTGAAATAAATCATTGAATTACTTGGTGAGAATGATTTTATACCATTCACTTTTCATACTTGGTCTATAAATGAAAGATTACTCAGCAGGTAAAATAAAGAGAGAATAAAGCCAAGTGAAACAGTCTTGGCTTACCTTGTAATTTTGCCTAAGGCTAGATATCAATGAATATGTCCTCTTGGTCACTGGGGAAACAGGATTCAGAATATTTGAGGATTCGTCACAGACTCAACAGTACACTAGATTGTGGCGAACTTAAAAAGCAGTTTATTGGGACTTCCCTGGTGGTCCAGTGGCTAAGACCCCATGCTCCCAATGCAGGGGCCCTGGGTTTGATTCCCTGCTCAGGGAACTAGATCTCAAATGCCACAACTAAGACTGGGCACAGCAACATAAATAAATGTATTTTTAAAAAGCAGTTCACTGATTGTGGGGATTGTGATATCACTTCGGTTCATAAAAGCTGGCTTTCAGCCTTATCATTACTTCCATGACGCTGATATATTTTAAAAATTTATTTTATTTTTTTATTTATGGCTGCACGGGGTTCCCCATGGGCTTTCTCTGGTTGCGGTGCAAGGGCTTCTCATTCTGGCAGCTTCTTTTGTTGCAGAGCCCAGGCTCTAGGAAGCGTGGGCTTCAGCAGCTGTGGTGCTTGGGCTTAGCTGCCCCACAGCATGTGGAATCTTCCTGGACCAGGGATCGAACCCGTGTCTCCTGCTTTAGCAGGCAGACCCCTCAACTACTGGATTGCCAAGGCAGTCCCATGTTCATACACTACTTTGCTAATTTCTCCGAGGATAAGGTTTGAATCTGCAAAAGGAACCATATAATGGAGTTGCATGCAGCTACAGGTCTTCCCAAACACACAAAATATACAGTAATGATGACAGCTCTGGGGGTAGATTTGTCCAAATCACTCATAGGGAGGTGATGGTTGTGAGGAAGTAGCCGGCAAAAAAACAATCTTGCTTCATGTCCTCTTACCATTGCTTTTCCTGTTCTGATCCATTAAGATGTTCTGAAACTCAGTATCTCCTCTCAACATCTCCTTGAAGCCTAGTTTCTGAGAAAAATAGGAAACTCCAGCCTCCAGAGCATTGAGGTACCTAGAACAGAAACAAAGAGAAACTCTAAGTAATCAGCTTAGTTTCTTCATGGCTCTCCATGTCGTTTGCTCACTGCTTACAGATATCTCCAGGGGACTTGTTCATCTAAAACCCATTGCCACTGTTAATACAATGGACAATACACACCATGATCCCAAGGGTTAGGATGAAGGTCTAATTTACGGGGAGTATAGGGAGAGTTTCAGGAGTTCTTCATGTATTCATACAAACAGGAGGTATTTCCCAGCTCCCTTCTAAAGGCTTCTTGCTATTTGCTGAAGGAAGGCTACTCTGTTCTCATCCCATTATCACACAGAAATTGAAACTTCTGAATCTATAGTACAAAAATTCAGAGCTGATAGGAGTAATTTTTCCTTCTGTATGAAACTAACTTTTGTTCAGCCCAAAGTTTCTAAGATGATGTCTTAGTGTTGATTCTTACAGTTCCCCAGATGTGTGTTCTAAGGGGAACCCTGTTTTAGTCCTCTGTGTGCTTTGGTGGAGAGAGACTTCAGGTTCCTTCAAGTCATTCTTTCTGCCACCTTTGCTGGAGTTGTGTGAGCCCTGTAGTTTCATTTTAGCAACAGTGCCCAATGCTCTGTTCTCTCCAACAGTCTGATTCCTCTGAAAAGCTGTGAGAGAAATGATTTCTAACCTGTTGTGTAGGACAGGCAGAAAGCATATTCTCTGCTATCATGTCTGATTTCCATGCTCCTTAAACAGAGATCATGGTACTTGTCCTCTTTTCTACAGAGGGTTTACTGTGGGGAATTGATAAAACTAACGTGAAAGTACTTTCAAAACTGCAAAGAGTGTCACACATGCAATGAATGTGGATTATATTAATGACATCATGTTCCTTTTGGCCCCTTTGCTTTTACTTATTTATGCACTTCTAATCACTTTTAGTGGAACCAAAGTTTTCATCAAAGCTATATTTATTGCTACTTCACTTATGCCATTTGGAAAGAATTAGAAAAATATTTAGTCAATGTATTTACCATTACATAGACACTTGGTGTCAATCACACTGAGGCAAGGAAAACAGATTATTGTTAACTAACAGACTCTATAAGAAAAGGTAACTTTTTGAAAATATGTTCAAAAAACATCTTTTCAGAGTTCTCAAGACATATAACATGCTCCATATGATTCCTTTTTATTAATATGAAACATTAGCTGTTGCTATTGATTTAGATCATGAAATCAGAGGAAGTGTCATATGCCTCTAAGTGAAATTTCAATTTGACCTGAAGTTAAGGGGTACCTACTTCAGAGAACTGTGTTTAATAGATCTAGTTCAAATAGGTGTAACAAACAGCCTTATCTAAATATATTTACAGCTTAAGAATGAAATCAGTTAAACGTAAACTATGTACCAGCTGCATGTAAGAAAGTGGGTTGGTTTCCATTCCCATGCTGTTACTTCATGGAATGAGCATCTGATAATAACTAGGGGTCTGCTGAGAGTTTATGGTTTGTCTCCATGGTTTATGGCTAAATGTCAGAAGGATATTAATGGTCTTGCTTACCAGAAGCAGTCCTCAGTCTCTGTACTATTCTTGAAAACATACGCAGTGTTCCAGGGAAAAGGTTTGAATTGAAAAATGCCCTTCCAAAAGTCAACCAAAAAGTACATCAGCTTCCGAGCTGGAGACATCATCCTGGTTAAAGTTTCTTTGTAGTCACATGACAATCCAAAACTCCCAGCTGAAATCATGGGATAGTTTAAATCTGTGTCAAGGCTGTGCCAAGAGGTGAGAAATAAACCAATATCAGGATTAACTTAAGTAGCACAAGTAAGATCCTTCTTTAAGCTGTTTCAGCACGTGGGTGGAAATGACAAGAATGAAATACGGTCATTCAAGCAGGTATTCGACTTACTTGGGTCCCTCTCACACAAGTGAATTTAAAGAATATTTATTGAACATGGCAACCCACTCCAGTACTCTTGCCTGGAAAATCCCATGGACGGAGGAGCCTGGTGGGCTGCAGTCCATGGCGTTGCTGAGGGTCGGACACAACTGAGCGACTTCCCTTTCACTTTTCACTTTCATGCATTGGAGAAGGAAATGGCAACCCACTCCAGTGTTCTTGCTTGGAGAATCTCAGGGACAGGGGAGCCTGGTGGGCTGCCATCTATGGGGTCGCACAAAGTCAGACACGACTGAAGCGACTTAGCAGCAGCAGCAGCATTGAACATATACTACGTTCTAAGCATACTTGTGGCTTGGTTTCCAGGTGGTGCTAGTGGTCACCTCCCAATGCAGGAGACATGAGAGACGTGGGTTCCATCCCTGGTCCCTGGAGGAGGGCATGGCAACCCACTCCAGAATTCTTGCCTAGAGAATCCCATGGACAGAGGAGCCTGGTGGGCTACACTCCATAGGCTTGCAAAGAGTCAGACACGACTGAAGCAACTTAGCCTGCACACACGCACTGCCTTCTCTGGGCTTCCCTGGTGGCTCAGATGGTAAAGAATCTATCTGCAATGAGGGAGACTAGGTTAGATCCCTGGGTCAGAAGATCTCCTGGAGGGTGTGGTAACCCACTTCAGAATTCTTGCCTGGAGAATCCCATGGACAGAGGAGGCTGGTGGGCTACAGTTCATAGAAATGCAGAGTCAGACATGACTGAAGTGACTTAGCACGCACAGGCACACACACACGTGGCTTGGTTACTTTGATTTATTCTAAGATGAGTTTCATCAGGTTGTCCTAACATCTAGGCTAGGACATATGGACTTTGGGGCGTAGGGCTAAGAAAAACAGAAAATGGGCCACCACAGCTATTACAAATGTTGTGAAGCCGAAAAGATGTCCCTGAAATTCCCCTCCATGCACTGCTTTATTTTCAGCTCTTATACCCACTACAGTATTCCTGCCTGGAAAAATCCCATGCACAGAGGAGCCTGGGAGGCCACAGTCCACCGGGTCCCAAAGAGTTGGACACAACTTAGCAACTGAGCACACAGGTGCTTCGGACTACCTTTGAGACAGGCATCACCTGAGGACTTTACGGTTTTCCTTCTCCTGTTCGGCACATGGATCTACTCGTGGTTCCTTAAATATCAGGTCAGTTTAGTTCAGTCGCTCAGTCGTGTCCGACTCCTTGGGACCCCATGGACTGCAGCACCAGGCCTCCCTGTCCATCACCAACTCCCGGAGTCCACCCAAACTCATCTCCTTTGAGTCAGTGATGCCATCCAACCATCTGATCCCAGGTCATCCCCTTTTCCTCCTGCCCTCAATCTTTCCCAGCATCAGGGTCTTTTCAAATGAGTTAGCTCTTCGCATCAGGTGGCCAAAGTATTGCAGTTTCAGCTTCAACATCAGTCCTTCCAGTGAACATTCAGGAATGATCTCCTTTAGGATGTACTGGTTAGATTTCCTTGGACTCCAAGGGACTCTCAAGAGTCTTCTCCAACACCACAGTTCAAAAGCATCAATTCTTTGGTGCTCAACTTTCTTTACAGTCCAACTCTCACATCCATACAGGACTACTGGAAAAACCATAGCCTTGACTAGATGGACCTTTATTGGCAAAGTAATGTCTCTGCTTTTTAATATGCTGTCTAGGTTGGTCATAGCTTTTCTTCCAAGGACCAAGCGTCTTTTAATTTCATGGCTGCAGTCATGCCTTAAACATATCAAGCTTTATTTTCTATCAGGGTCTTTACAAATGCCAGAAATGCTGTGCCCCTGCCTCTTTGCCTGGTTGATTCTTACTGATCCATCAGGTCCTAGATTAAATCTCTTTATCCATCAGGAGAACTTTCTTTGATACCTGACACCAGCTAATCATTTGAGAGAGAATCTGTTTAATCTCTGTCTCCTCCACTAGACTGCAAGCACCATAAAGATGAGGATCACACCTGGCTCGTTCACCTCAGTATCTCTGGGCTACCAAGTTCGTATGAAGATGTTTAATATGTATTTGAGAAAGGAAAACAACATCCCCTTCCATCTTTGGTGGTCTATTAAAGGTTTTCTCTGTGTAGACAAAGAGTGATCTTGATTCAGGGGGAGATGGAACAGAAAGAAAGGCATGTGGGAGGGATTTTTATTGGGGAAGGGTAATCTGGCAGAACAAAGTATTTTGTGGTAGTGAGAATTACACTGCATGAGACAAGAGGGATGGGGGCGATTTTCCCAAAGCCAGAGAAGTATTTTCCCTCTAAAACATACTGGAAGATTTTTCCTTCTAAGTTGATATGGGCACTGTGTAAAGTACTTTAGTATGTTATTCATATAATCCTCAAATAGCACCATGAAATAAGAATCCTACCACTGTTCCTATTCTTACAGACCTAAGGATGGAACAGCGCCCTGCCCGGGCCCTAGGGTGCTTTCCTTTGTGTTTGCGTCTGGGAAGACTTCCCTGGTGGCTCAGACGGTAAAGCGTCTGTCTACAACGCGGGAGACCCGGGTTCGATCCCTGGGTTGGGAAAATCCCCTGGAGAAGGAAATGGCAATCCACTCCAAGACTATTGCCTGGAAAATCCCATGGACAGAGGAGCCTGGTAGGCTACAGTCCACGGGGTCGCAAAGAGTCGGACACGACTGAGCGACCTCACTTCGTATGTCATTTATTCAATTTTCAAATTATCCAAGTTCACTATCTTCCCTAAATCTTGCCAGGACTCTAACTTCATCTCTCGTGCTAAGTCAGTTCAGTATGCCTCTTTGCGACCCCATGGACTCTAGGCTCCTCTGCTCGTGGGCTTCTCCAGGCAAGAACACTGGAGCGGGTTGCCATGTCCTCCCGGGGATCTTCCCGACCCAGGGATCAAACCCAGGTCTCCTGCACTGCAGGCAGATTCTTTACAGACTGAGCCACCAGGGACACTGCAACTTCATCTCTATTCTTCATTTTGCTTCTCATGCTCAGATGTTAGTAACTAAACTGGAACAGCTACTGTCACTCACCCCACACTGAACAAAGGCAGAGTTACCTGGATGAGGGCATGACAGTTATCAGAGAGGCTGCAGAATACAAGGGCCCCACACTGTTGACTGTAGTACCTGAACTAGACTGCTGTTTGATAAATCACTTAAATATTGATGATTTCGTCCTGACTTCAAGTCACAGGGGTGTGAAAACAACAACAAACCAAGCTACTTACTACATTTGGAAGGTGGAATAGGTACACGAGGGCCCCATGAGGACACAGCCCATCTGTTTTTTACTCTGTAGGAGAAAAAACAAACAAACAACTAATCCCTAAAAATAAAACATCAATCAGTGCACAGGAAAGAAGCGGCCAAGGGGGAGGCTCTGAGAAGGCTGGAAAGTGGGCTTTTCTCTCTCATTCTAACATCTCCGAGATGTCTGAGCTGGGAGAGGCTGTGGAAGGAGTGAAGAGAATCCTGCTGAAGCTGTGCTGCCCGAACATGAACCTGGACTCTCTTTATCAAGGGGAGGATGTCCAGTGGCTAGGCACAGGCAGCTGTAACATCAGCAGTGTCTGTAGGCCACGTGGTGAACAGACTAGATTTGGAGGGGCTGTGGAGAGAGAGGGCAAGTTCTGGTTTTAGGGGAAGTGACAAGCAGGGCTGCAGAGAACAAAATGCAGTGTAACTGCTTTGAAGGCTATAGATCTCATATTCCACCCTTTCTCAAGGGGCACCCGAATAGGAATATTCCACCGACGGTGTTGGAGAACCAGGTTACATCTTCCTCTGGAGAGGTACAAAGAGGAGACACACCTTCGCAGAACTGCAAAGTGGAGTGTATTCAATTCTTGCTCACTCCGCACCCTCCACGATTTAAAACAGCGACTGTAATGAACCACGCCTCCTGACATGAGTGTGGCCAATCAGGTTGATTCTATGTTACTGATTAGAGCTTCAGAACCATGCTCTGTGCCCAGCACTCTGCTTTATGAAGGGCTTTTCCCTAGGTTTCTGTCATAGAGGGGCATCTCACAGCTTTCTTGCCTCTAGAGAGCTTGGAACCCTCTTCAGCTCCGTAAAGCTCTGGTTGGGGTTAGGGCTGGGGTTGGGAGGAGGAAGTAGGCAAGGATCTCTCTCTTCCTATTTCTAGGTTTTGACATTACAGTTACTACTTTAAAGTTAGGTTTCAGATTCTGCTCTTAAACAATCAATCTGTGACCATGTATACGGTGATGACTTGCAATAGGTCTCTGGTGTAGGGTTTTGGGGGCCTCCCCGGTCGCTCAGCAGTAAAGAATTCGCCTGCAAGGCAGGAGCCACATGTTCAGTCCCTGAGTTGGGAAGATCCCTGGAGGAGGGCATGGCAACCCAGTCCAGTATTCTTGTCTGGAGAATCCCACGGACAGAGGAGCCTGGCGGGCTACAGTCCACGGGGCCCCAGAGAGTTGGACATGACTGGGCACACATGCACATAAGGCTTTGGAACATATTTTTGTAGTAGGGCACCTCAGGTATTTCTTGAGGGGACACAAAGGCAGATCAGTTAATACCAACACTTAAATTTTTTTTAGACTTTTAAAAACAATTGAAAACAAAATAATCCCCCTCCATACCACTGACTGTGTACAGACAACATAGCTAAGGTGCTCCCTACCTTCCTGGGTTCCTGGAGGGCCCTCTCACTTGGAAAATAGATGGGGAGAGAGTCAGAGCACCCCATCTCCAAATCACTCAGCTGGATAGCTGGAGGCAACGGGGGAGATGCTGGTGGACAAGGGAGATGCTGGTGGACAGGTGGGATGCTGGCGGACAGGTGGGATGCTGGCGGACAGGTGGGATGCTAGCGGACAGGTGGGATGCTGGCAGACAGGTGGGATGCTAGTGGACAGGTGGGATGCTGGCGGACAGGTCAGAGAGCCCAGCCACCATCCCCCCAGGGCAGGAGGGTGAAAGCTGACCCCGCAGAGGCAGGCACTCACTGAAATAGTCCTGAGGAGGTCGAGGCCTTCACAGGTACTGCTCCGGCAGTCACTGGACTTATAAATCACACCTTCTGAATAGATGAAGGTAGCATTCACGGTCACATTGAGGCCTGTTATCCAGAATGAGGGAAAAGAGAAGACTAGTGTTATTTCTCAGTTACGTTTATACTGGCTGTGAGATTTATCTTTTGCCAACTGATGTGGGGTGGGGGTGGCGTGGAATTGTATATCCAGTTTTAAGCCTAGAAATATTTGAGTTCTGAGTTCTTATGTCACTCCCTGTCACTTCTTTCTTATTATTACTTTATGACTTTAGCATATTGTTTTTATTTTTATTTTGGGGCCACGCTGTGTAGCATGTGGGATCTTAGTACCCTGACCAAGGATCAAACTTACACCCCCTGCAGTGGAAGTGTGGAGTCTTTAACTATGGGACCACCGGGGAGGCCTCCAATGAACACTTTTTAGACAATGGGATGGGGACTTCAAATTAAAGCTTAACTTATAAGCAGTTCTTCAGGTGTTGTTTCAACCCTATCCTGCTTGCCATCTGCACACCATACCATGAGATCTAAGTGCTGGGAGGGTGAGGGGGATGTTATAGAATACAGGGTGATCCCAGATGCTTTCTCTCCTATAGAGAGCTTTGAGGATGGGACGGGACCAAAGTGAATTTGGATATGGGCTCTGGAGTCTAGGAAAGGGACCCTCTCAGCACATAAGAGCATGTGGAGGGTATGGACCAGGTATGGGACACGCGGAGGGTATGGACCAGGTGGAGGGTAGGACCAGGTGGGGGGTATGGGCCAGGTGAGGGGTATGGACCAGGTGGGGGGTATGGGCCAGGTTGAGGCCATGGCACATACAACCTTGGGAAGTTGATTTCCTAAGACTGAAGGAATCTTGTTTTAAAGTTTTCCACGAAGTCCTGTGTATTCTTCCAAACCCACAAAGCTTTCCTAAGTACTCGGGGAAAATATTGCTCTCTTCCACTTGGACATCACCAACATTTGAACTCTTTCTATTGCTCAAGTTAGCCCTTAAGTATACGGTCTTAGAATTTTCCAGAACATCAGTGTTTAATTAAGCTTAGACCATGAATCCATCTTTCCTTCACAAGCTGCATTTCTTGAGTTTACTATGCATGACCATCCATCTGACAAAATGCATCATCAGTTGCAGAAATCTGGGCCTCAGTTTACTCTTTCACCGCCCCCACCTTCTGATCCTCCTCTTACTGAGTCCATGCAAAGGCCTCTCACCATTACTGACTCTGTTTTACAAATGAGATGACTGAACTTACAATCAACGACTCGCTCAGTGTCACTCAACTAGTAAATGATGGAGCAGAAGTGCAAATTCGGGTAATGTGAGTTCAGAGGTCAATATCTGAGCAACACACTGCGCTGTTTATTTTATGTGCAGGGTAACGTGTTCTGCTAACAGCAGCAAGAGCGTGGCAACAACACATCAACGTCCTTGACAAGAACAACAGCAAGAGTGCCCACAACAAACACAACGGCCATTCAGCGAGTGCACAGTACGGATCAGTCGGCAAATTAAGTGCTTTACGTGAATCTCATTTAATTCACACCATACTCACCAGAGGAAACTATTTACTATGACTTTATAGGTGAAGGAAGTGAAGCTCGGAAAATTTAAGCATAACTTGCTCGAGGTCACAGGTGATAAACGGTTGGATAAAAGGCTGCAACGTGATCGGCCTCTGACTCCAAACCTCTGCTTCTAACCACAATGTTCCACCACTTTACTTTAATGAGCGAGTTAGTTCATGGTGGGTAAAGCTCTTACAGTGGCGACACAATACACTGTGGAATCAGACAGATACAGGTTTGACTCCTACTTCAAAGAGACAACTTGTATGACTTCAGCAAAGTTATTAAGCCTCTGCTGTGAAACAGTGTCAGCAATGCTGACTGCACAGAGCTGTGGTGAGTAAAGAGATGATATATCTTACCTAGCACCTGTGTGTGTGTGCTAAGTTGCTTCAGTCCTGTCTGACTCTTTGAGACCCCATGGACTGTAGCCCGCCAGGCTCCTCTGTCCATGGAATTCTCCAGGCAAGAATCCTGGAGTGCGCTGGATGCCTTCCTCCAGGGGATCCTCCCGACCCAGGGATCGAACCCGCATCTCTTACATCTCCTGCTTTGGCAGACGGGTTCCTTACCACTAGAGCCACCTGGGAAGCCCCACCAAGCACCTGACAGGTACTCAAAAAACAAGAACACCGAGCCCAGGTAGATCAAGAGAAATAGGTCACAAAGAGAGAAAGCTCTGGAAAACGGACACCAATTTGGGTCTTCGGACTTCAAATCAAATGTTCTTTCTACTACACCACACTGCCCATAGAAGGGGGTTTTATTAAGTGACCTCCTAGTTACGTTACAGCTCTAGACAAGATCCATCCATTTACATCTGAATCTGGTCTCAGACAGGGTTGAAGAAGTGTATATTTACAGAAGACAGTTATCACACATCCATGATGTATGACAACTACTGCTGCTATTGACACAGAATTTTAACTAAAGAAAATTGAGACATTCTCTCCTTAGAGGATGTATCCTCATCCATAAATAACCATTAAGTTGTATGAAACAGTCGCTGACTCAGTAATCACAATTGTGGCAATCTCCTCTCAAAGCATGGGAGGATGGTAAAACAATGTATGTGAAAATGTTTACTGTCCTGAGCGCTAAGTTGCTTCAGCTGTGTCCAACTCTGTGTGACCTTATGGACTGCAGCCCGCCAGGCTCCTTGGTCTGTGGAATTCTCCAACTGGAGTGCATCGCCATGCCTTCCTCCAGGGGATCCTCCCGACCCAGGGATCGAACCCACATCTCTTACATCTCCAGCATTGGCAGGCGGGTTCTTTACCACTGAGCCACCTGGGAAGTTATTGCAGCAGCTTTTAAATAATCATGAGAAACTAAAAAACAATGGAATATCCCACTGTAGGGAATTACCAGATGATCTGGAAGGGTATCTAAGAGATACAGGACATCCATTCACATGATAAATGAAGATTAAGCAACTCCAAGAAAGCCACTTGTAGAATAACGTGAAATGAAGAAGGTCAGAAAAGTGTTTGTGTGCTGTAGCGACTCCAACGATGTTCTTAACAACAAGAAACTTGGAAGCACATGAAAAGAATCTGGAAATATCCAGGTGACTGGAAATTATCAGGGGTGATAACTTTCTCTTTATCATACATGTTTTACCTAATGTTATAATTTATTTTAATAATTAAGAGATATACACAAACTAGTATAGATAGGATGGATTAATAACAAGGTCCTGCTGTATAGCACAAGGAACTATATTCAATATTCTCTGACAAACCACAATGGAAAAGAATAGGAGAAAAAAATATATATATATAAACAACTGAATCATTCTGCTGTACACCAGAAATTAATACAACACTGTAAATCAACTATACTTCAATAAAACATAAAAAATAATTTTCTCATCCCCCTAAAACAGGAATAAAATAAAGGACTGTTACACTGAATTTGGGGCTTCCCTGGTGGCTCAGATAATAAAGAATATGCCTACAATGCAGGAGACAGCTTCAGTCCCTGGGTGGGGAAGATCCCCTGGAGAAGTGCATGAAAACCCACTTCAGTATTCTTGCCTGGAGAATCCTCATGGACAGAGGAGCCTGGAAGGCTACAGTCCATGGGGTCACACCAGTCAGACACAACTGAAGGGATTTAGCATGCATACACTGACTTTGATTGTAAATTTATCACATCAACTGCATCTTATAAGAATCGCCACCAGAGATGCAAAGAGAGAATAGATGGATTAAAAATCTTCATCAAAGACTCAGCATCGGTAGGAATTTTATTCGATTCATCTTCTTGATAGACAACCCTGTGAAATCTCAAGTCCAGACCAAATCCTGTCTCTGAGATGATGCAGATGGAATCACAAGGCCCTGACACTCAGTAGTAAATCCAGTTTTATTTGGGGGCATTTCACTGCTGCAAACACCTGGGTTGGACCCATTATTAGAGCAGAATGTATCATGAGTGAACTCACTGAGGTAGGGCTCAAATCCTTCTTTCTGAAGATCTACTGCCTCGAAAGAGAGAAGGGCCCTTAGAGGAGGCTGGGTGATCAGGCAAAGAATGCGAGGTCTTCACTTAGCAGCACCCTGGCTCCAGAGGAGGTAACGGAGAATTCTGTTACCGTATTCTTACCGGCTTCAAGCAGACGCTGCCTCACGATTTTCACTCCCTCCTTCACCACCTCTTCCAAGCTGTCCAGGGACTCTGGGAAGGCCGAGTTGTTCATCATCAGGACGCTGATCTCGTAGCTGCCGTCCTGGCAGTTCCGACTCACGTGGGAGGTCCAGAACGGCAGCCCCGGCCGGAGGAGCAGTGACCACACAGCCAAGGCCAACAGTGGCACCTTCATGACCTCCCTCGCCTCAGCACCATGCTCCTCGGGCTCGCTGGCTTCACTCGGGGCTCTCAAGGAGGCAGGAGCTCCAGCCCGACAGCCTGTCGCCGGGTCCCTCAGTCCACTCTTCCCCACGCTTCTCCCTGGTCACCCCACCGGTCACGTGGACCGTAGGAGACAGCCTGCCTGCCGGCAATCAGCAGCTACATTATAGTGGGAGATAAACCAAAGTTCACTCTGTGTGTTTGCTCACAGAAAGGTCAGAGTTATAAACGGGGAGATTACCTGTGCCTCACCCAATTAAAAAACATCAATTGGTGACACATCACTGAGAAAAGGGGAAAAGAGGAAGAGGGCGGTATTGCACACACCGAAAACGCTTTGGAAATGGAAAATAAAGGTCAAAGTGTTTAAGGCAAGCACAAATATGAAGGGTTATTAGCTTTTAGCTTACAGCTGCACACTGAAACCAAATTAGGACAATCTGCGTTTCAGTCACCCAAGTCAGCAACTACTATTGAGACCTGACTCTCTGTGAGGCATTGGCAGCCATGAATGATATGGATACATTGATGTCTTCATGGAACCTGCATTCTGGTGGGGAAGACAAAGATTAAATAAGTCATTATGAATAACTAAACTCAGTAATCAAAAACAGTGCAGAGTGCCACGGGAGCACACGACCAGTTGTTGATGTTGTTCAGTCCTTAAGTCCTATCTGACTTTTTCCATCCCCATGCCAGGCTTCCCTGTCCTTCACTATATCCCGGAGTTTGCTCAAACTCATGTCCATTGAGTTGGTGATGCCACCCAACCAACTCATCTTGTCACACCCTTCTCCTCCTGACCTCAATCTTTCCCAGCATCAGAGTCTTTTCCAATGAGTCAGCTTTTTTAATCAGGTGGCCAAAGTACGGGAGTTTCAGCTTCAGCATCAGTCCCTCCAAACAATATTCATGGTTGATTTCCTTTAGGATTGCCTGATTGATCTCCTTGCTGTCCAAAGGACTCTCAAGAATCTTCTCCAGCACTAGTTTGAAGGCATCAATTCCTTGGTGCTCAGCCTTCTTTATGGTCCAACTCTCACAAGTAGTACAAGACTACTGGAAAAACCATAGCTTTGACTGCACGGACCTTTGTTGGCAAAGTGATATCTCTGTTTTTTAATACACTGTCTAGGTGTGTCATAGCTTTCCTTTCAAGGAGCGTCTTTTAATTTCATGGCTGCATGACAGATTAACCTAACCTATTCTGGAGAGTCAAGCATGCTTCCCTGAGGAGGTGTCCTTTGAGCTGAGCCTTGAAGGATGAACAGGAGTTAGCTGAATGGAAGAGAAGGAGAGAATGTGGGCAGGGGCAGAGCTTGTGCAAAGACCCAGAAGCAAGATGTGGCACGGATGCTTAAGGAACTGAAAGAGATACAGTATGACTGGAGTGAAGAAAGCTAGTCCCGTGCAATAAAGAATGCCAGAGGAGTAGGCAAGGGTAAGCCAGGGAGTTTTCTGTAAACCATTGACTTTGGAACTTTAATCAACAAGGGAATGGATAAAAAAAGAGGTGGTACATATACACAATGGAATGTTACTCAGCCATAAAAAGAAATGAAATTGTTCCATTTGCAGAAACATGGATGAACCCAGAGTCTGTCATACAGAGTGAAGTTAAGTCAGAAAGAGAAACACAAATATCGTATATTAATGCATACACGCAGAATCTAGAAAAATGGTATGTACTCAGTAGTTTCAGCCGTGTCCAACTCTTTGTAACCCTATGGACTGTAGCCCACCAGGCTCCTCTGTCCATGGGATTCTCCAGGCAAGAATACTGGAGCGGGTTTCCATTTCCTCCTCCAGGGGATCTTCCTGACCCAGGGCACAAACTCTAATCGCTTGCATTCCCTGCATTAGCAGGCGGGTTCTTTACCAGTAACTCCACCTGGGAAGCTTGAGAAAAACAATACAGATGAACTTATTTGCAAAGGAGAAACAGACCCAGACGTAGAAAACAAACATGTGGATACCAAGGAGGGAAGACAGGTAGCAAAGCCAGTCTACAGACAGTGGGTTGTGGTGAAGGGAAATACAGTGTTTATTACAGGTGCCAGGCAAGAACAACAAGCAGCTAATGCTCAAAGACCAAAACTTCCCGATAGTCTTCAGGGAAAGGATTTTAACGACAGCGTTGGGGTGAGGGTTGCAGGGTGTGTGATTAGCTCATGGACACTTTTCTTACGGGTAGAAGGTTGACATAGTGGCATTTCAGGAATCTCAATCATGCATTTTCCAGCTCCAACCAGGCTAGGATCTACATGTTTAGGGTCAGTAGTTTCCACCTAAGTCGGGGGCTTGTCTGGTTTCTCTAAAAAATAACTTAAGGATGTGTGTCAGACACTGTTATGTTTTTCTCGAGGAGAACTAGGACTTTATGATCCCATGCTTCAGTTTTACTTATTGCTCAAGTTGTTATCACCTTCCTCACTTGACTGACTCTTCTTAGCTCCTGCTTTTGCCCCTTCTTCAATGATTGGTTGCTTGAGTCTGTTTTCTCAAACAGGCCAGGGAAACTACGGGTTTTTTTTTTTTTTTCTAAAGGTAGGAAAGGGGAATACAGAAGGGTCTGCAATGAGGAAGGCACTGCAGGGCTCTGCTCAGATTCATATATACAAGTATATTTCTAGACTTGTGTCTGGAAGATGAGATTGTTTATGTATGATTGTTTAATAATTCTGAAGGAGGTGAGTCATCGGCTGAGAATGAAAGGAGAGCTGGGCTAGTCCGAGGCTTGAGAAGGGAGGGACTTGAAAAGTTACCACGATGAGTGAGAGAAGAGACTGATAAGAGGTGTGTCCTAAGGTTGTTTGGCGGTGGTGAGTAGGGAGACAAGGAGATGAGTGACCAAATCTATGGTGGTCCTACTCAGCCTAGATTTATGATTTTCTCCAGCCATGCTGAGCTGCTCTAGAACAGGTATAGCAAAGGGAATGGCGGGGCTTAAACTGGAGTTTTTCTAGGTACGTGCAATGAAAGAACAAATGGATTAAAAAAAAAAAAATGAAGGAAGCCAAAATAGTGGGGAGATGGACTACAGGATCTAAACTGAATTTAAAGACTGAAGTGCATGCAGGAGGGGAGTGAGGGAAAGCCATAAAGAAGAAGTTTGAGGGAATTCCCTGGTGATCCAGTGGTTAGGACTCAGGGCTTTCACTACAGAGAGGCAGGGCTCAATTCTTGGTCAGGGAACTAAGATCCCGCATGCCATGCTGCTGCTGCTGCTAAGTTGCTTCAGTCGTGTCTGACTCTTAGTGACCCCACAGACTGCACTACCAGGCTCCTCCGTCCATGGGATTCTCCAGGCAAGAGTACTGGAGTGGGGTGCCATTGCCTTCTCTGGCATGCCACGAGGCAAAGCCAAAAAAAAAAACAGAAACAAAACACAACAACAACAGAGAGAGAGAGAGAGAGAGAAGGGGCTTGAAGGGTACAGTAGTGAGGCAGAACAGGTGGAAAGGGGACAAGTGAAATAAACATTTGGAAGGGTACAGTCTGCCATTAAAGGGCGGGCTTTCTGCATTACTGATTCGAGCAGTTCAAGGTGGCTGAGAGCAGGGGAGGGAAAATGTCTCTAAACAGAGGAGCTCAAGGAACTCAGAGTCCAGTCT
The DNA here is from genome assembly GCF_014754425.2 of Oryx dammah. NCBI lineage: Eukaryota > Metazoa > Chordata > Mammalia > Artiodactyla > Bovidae > Oryx > Oryx dammah. The sequence goes on from NW_024070213.1 coordinate 23,581,997, forward strand.
GTTAGACAGTCACCTCCTGGGTATGAAAATCAACCAGACTGATGGCAGGCCCTTACTGGAGAGGAATCTTCTAGGGAGAACAACCAGGTCTTCAGTAATGATGGTGGTTGACAAAAAGGGAGAGTGTGTATTGTGGCTGATGATACGGGCCTCAAGGGAACAGAGGTAGGTGTTTTTTTTTTTTAATTTTAAATTATGAGGTATATCATACATGTTAAGGCATATCTGCAATAAACATATACCAATTAAAAGAACAATAAAATGAACACTCACTTATATACATTATAGCCTATAAAACATTACTAGAGTCTTTGTACCACTCTGCACCCCATTCCTAACACATTACCCTCCTTCTCTCAATCTAGCCTGCAGGTGTACAGTAGAGTTTATGAAGCGATAAAGGGTACTGAGGCACTTATTGATTATGGTGTAGCAATATGGGGATGACAAAATGCTAGGAGGTAGGACATCAGGGCTTCCCTGGTGGTCCAGTGGTTAAGGGTCCGCCTTGCAATGCAAGGGACCCTGGTTCTATTCCTGGTCCTGGAAGATCCTGCATCTGAGCCCACGTGCGCGAGTACTGAAGCCCGAGTGCTTAGAGCCCGTGCTCTGTAACAAGAGAGGCCACCGCAGTGAGAAGCCCCCGCTTGCTGCAACTAGAGGAAGCCTGCAGGCAGCAACAAAGACCCAGTGCAGCCAAAAATAACTAAACACATGAAAGTTAAGATGTAACACCGGGTGTCCATGTTTGAGGGGATGACTGATGTGGAATAAGGTGGGTTCAATCCTAGTGTCTCCTGGAGGGAGAATGGCAGATGCTCAGACTTCAGAGGAGTCAGCTTTGATTCAGAAGGAAGGCACTGGGGTTATTTTATAAGGTGGGTGGAGTAGGTGGTAATGAGTGACTGACGGTGGTCAGGAGTAGGCACCCCTGGAGACTTTTAGTGGACATCAGGAAGAATGAAACAGGAGGCTGCAGAGAGGCACATGGCCATCACAAGGCTGATTAACCTTTGCTACAGGTAACAATTTTATGTGATGCACATTGGGTGGCCAAGCATGGACTCAAACCTGATTATCTAACTGTTAATTTGTTGCTATTCCCATTTCCTGGGGTAGGAGAAAAAGTAGACTGTTTTTTTCTATTTCATCGCAAACTGCAAATATGAAAAAAAGCCATGTCAAGGGATGGAGGAAGTAGTAACTGTCAGGTGCTTTTAATTCAGATGTGAAGACAAAAGGCAGATACAGTTCTGGGAATCCTCTGATTAGGGCATGAAACCAGGAAAAGATTCTCAAAAGGGAAGGAACAAGATAACATTCCTTCCTGGACCCTTTAAGGTAAAAATCATACGTCTTCTTTACATTGCAAAACTATTGGCATGTAGATCATGATTAAAGGGAGGGAGGTTCTGCTGGGAAAGTTTCAAGGGTCAAAAGCAAATATTGAACATCGAGTTGGCAGATTTATGAGGTGCACTTTACAATAGAACACAAAAGCCCTAAAGATATGAGAAAAAAAAAGAGGGAAACTATTTCACGTGGGAAGGAGCAGCTGAGCAGGTCACCTGCATGTGCCACTCTTTCATTTCTGACAACACTTTGGGTCTCTTTTGTATGTTTCCCATTAAGATCCCCTGCTCACTATTGAAACCCTTAGCATCGCTACATTCCGTAGCAGTCTTAGGCTTCCTCTGTCGCTTACTGAAGTGGAGATGCAAAAATGAGTTGTTCAAAAAGGATTTTATGAACTAATGTAACTGATAAAACTAAAACATGAAAGCTTTTTAAAAAATAAGCACAAAAGTAAACATTCTGATTTGAACTTGTTGAGGAAAGCTGGCTATAATAAAGTACTTCTCTTTTTTCCAGTGTTATTGAGAAATAGCTCACATACATCACTATATAAGTTTAAGGCATACAGCATGATGGTTTGCTTTATGTTTGTTGTGAAATGATTATAATAGGTTCAACTAATACCCATCTTGTCATATACAGACAATGAAAAGAGGGAAAAAATGAAAACATTCTCCTTGTGATGAGAACCCTTAGAATTTACTCTCTTCACAGCCTTCCATCAATACAGCAGTGTCAGCCGTATTTCTGAACCTATGATTTAATAGACTCACAGATTAGCTGAAATACACCCTGAATGCCTACAGCCCACTGGACGTGAGTACTTCTGCTTCCTCCAATCAAGTCATTTGTTTACCAAGGGTCTGTTGTGTTTGTGCCCAAATTTGCCAAAGTGATAAAGACTCCACCTGCTAATGAAGGAGACACGGGTTCAATCCCTGGGTCAGGAAGATCTCCTGGAGTAGGAAATGGCAACCCACTCCAGTATTCTTGCCTGGGAAATCCCATGGACAGAGGAGCTTGGTAGGTTACAGTCCACGGGGTTGCAAAACAGTGGGATGTGACCTATCGACAACAACAACAAACCTGATAAAATAACTTTAAAACTGTTGAAAATTTTAAGCAAAGACAAATTACTAAGAAAATAGCTGTGGAAAGACTGCTATAAAACACAGGAAAATAACAAAGAAACCTAACAAACACTTTGTCCCCGGAGAGCTTGTCAATTACCTTAAACATGTAATACCAAAAGTAGTATTAAGATGCATTTTGTTTAAGAAATCTGATATAGCGGGGAGGGAAAAATTGGGAATTTGAGATTAACAGATACATACTATTATATATGAAATAAAATAACAAGGACCTACTGTATAGAACAGGGAACTATATTCAATATCTTACAATAACATAATGGAAAAGAATCTGAAAAAGAATATATATATACACACATATATATATATACTCACACACATAACTGAATCACTTTTCTGCAAAGCAACTATACTTTAATTTAAAAAAAAAAGAAAGAAAGAAAGCTGATACACAGGTTCAATCTAAGGACTAAGGTTCAAAGAAAATTACCTGGCCTGATATCAACCAGTGGGAGAATAAACAAACATGAATATGTTTTAAGATTTAAAAAACAACAACTTTTAAGGTATAAATAAAAAATTTTAAATGATTTCTACTTTACTGTCTTTTCCTGTGGAGGAAATACTTACTGGTCCTATTCACACAGTATAACACGATGCCAATTGGGTTCAGGTAACTAAAAGTCTACACGGTTTTGTTGAGTACTCAAGAGTTAAGATAGCTCAGATGGTAAAGGATCTGCCTGCAATGCAGGAGACCTGGGTTTGATCCCTGGTTTCAGGAGATCCCTTGGAGAAGTGAATGGCAACCCACTCCAGCATTCTGGCCTGGAGAATTCCATGGACAGAGGAGCTTGACAGGCTACAGTTCATGGGGTCGAAAAGAGTCGGACATGACAGAGAGACTAACATTTTCACTTAAGTGTGTTTGGTTATGCAAACCTTCTGAGTTAGGCACAGAGAAACGTAAACGGCTTGATATAATAAAATGAGGAAATGTGAAGTTCCCAGGGCTAACCCAGGAACAAGGGAATGAGGAGAGATGCAAAGTTAAAATGAAAGAAACGGGAGTTATGTATTGGGTTGGCCAAAAAGTTCGTTTGGGTTTTAAGTAACACTGTACAGAAAAATCTGAATGAAATTTTTGGTCAACCCAGTAGAAAGAAATGGCCAACGTGATGGGGACTGAAGACTCTTCAGAACAAGGATATATAAAACACATAAGAGGTTGCAGGTTGCTTGTCTTTTCCTTAAGGAAAAGATGCCTAACTCCATCCATACAATAGATTATTTATTGAACCCCCTAAACTGTCTCAGCATTGGAGTTACACAAATGAACCCCTTTCTGCCTTCATGATAATTGTATTCTAGCAGGAATTTAAAACTGGTAAGCATGAGACAGAGTGCTCAGGGCTGGTGCACTGGGATGACCCTGAGGAATGGGATGGGGAGGGAGGTGGGAGGGGGGTTCAGGATTGGGAACACATGTATACCCATGGCTGATTCATGTCAATGTATGGCAAAAACCACTACAATATTGTAAAGTAATTAGCCTCCAATTAAAACAAATAAAAAATAAAATAAAACTGGTAAAACTGGGTGAAAGTTCCTCAGTTGTGTCTGACTCTTTGGGACCCCATGGGCTGTAGCCTGCCAGGCTTCTCTGTCCACGGGATTTTCCAGGCAAGAATACTGGAGCGGTTTGCCATGCCCTCCTCCAGGGGACTTCCCGACCCAGGGATCGAACTCAGGTCTCCCACACTGTAGGCAGATTCTTTACCATCTGAACCACCCGGCAAGCCCACTGTGTAACTCTTCCCAAACCTTCAGTCAAGTCTGTGGCAGACACCACTTGCCTAACCTCTGGGAATTATGGACAAGTGCTCACATCTGTGTCTAGATGGATGGGGCAAGAACAGGAATGGGATGGCTAAGTGATTCTCAGAAGTAGCAATCTCAAGTCAGAGATGATCATGGTAGTTTAAGTCTTCAGGGCTTGATGAAATACTGGGGAGTATTTTTGGACTTTCTACAAGGATGAGATAAGAGTCAAAGTCATCTTATGTAGATTTCCAGGTCGGGTAACCCAACTGACACTCGAATCACTATTGTACACTAGGGCTGAATAGCTAAATTCAGCACCAGCGCCTGGGCGCTTCAGGCTGACAAGTTTGTTTCTTTTCCTGGTTCCCGTTCCAAAAGAAATGCTATTTAATCCTTGAGCAATGTTTTCTGCGGGACTTCCCAGGTGGTGCTAGTGGTAAAGTGCCCACCTGCCAATGCAGGTAGACGTAAGAGACGCTAGTTCCATCCCTGGGTCGGGAAGATCTCCTGGAGGAGGGCATGGCAACCCTCTCCAGTATTCTTGCCTGGAGAAGCCCATGGACAGAGTAGTCTGGTGGGCTACAGTCCACAGGGTCACAAAGAGTCAGACACGACTGAGCGACTTAGCACACAGAGTCTTCTCCCTCCTTCCCCAGCCCATTTTGTATAGTCTTCTTATGTGCTCAGGAAAGGCTAGAGTAGATGATTGTTATATACTTGCAGGGGCAGCTGGAATTCTGTTCAGTTTCCCAGCGACTCTTGCATTACCTCCTGGGACCAGGTGGCTATGTTTACATACTAAGGGAAATATGCGTTGGAGACAGCAGTAATGCATCTCAATTGTCATAAAGATCCCCGTGCTCTGGAAATAACTTTGTTTGTTTTCTCTTACCTCCAACACACAGAAGGAAACAGACCCTAGGCTGCCAAAGAGTGGATATTGGGTTGACAAGTCAATTCTGAAAAAGGAACTCTGTATTCTCCTGTGGAGAAGTCAGAGGTTACTCTTCCCCACCCCTACCCGCCCCCATTCCCTCCCTTCAAGGGCAGCTGAAGAATTACTTCCTCATAATTATATGGGTTAAAATAATAGCTTGGGAAAGAAGAAAAAAAAAAACTGATCAGTTCCTTGAAGTGTAAACTTCTTACAAATAGAGTAATTGCCAGTTTTGTTTACTGATGCTTCTCTAGGTAGTAGGAAATGTCAGGCAAGCATTTAAACAACAGAATTGTGTATCTAGAGGTAAAGAAGAGCTTCTTTGAGTCTCAGGAGGCAGTCTGATATTCTTAAACAAAAAAAACAAACCCACAAAACTTGAAGCTGGATTTGAATCATGTCTCAGACCTTTGTGACATGAACTTGGGCAGATTACCTACATTTGTTGATCTTCAGTTTTATTATAAGATAAATTTAATTTCTATTCTAGCCCAGAAGGCTGAGCTGTGACCCTTGGTGGCGTCTGGACGTGGATAGGTGTGCCAGGTGATGGATGGGATTTGTCCAGACAATAGTCACTCACCTGGAGTTCAACAGTCACACCATAAGTGATTCATTCTCAGGGAAACAGCCAAGCAACACTTGCCAGATTATTCAAGCCCATCTCCAATCCAGTCCATACATGCAGACCTTAGTTCAGAAGAGAAAAAGACCTGGAATAAAAAACTAAAAGCACCTGATGTACAGCTCAGTAGAATACTGAGTCACAGATATAACTGCCCAGGGGCTCTCTAACAGGCTCCCTCACACAGAGCAGAGGAATGTTGTTCTTCACTTGATCCAAAGTTGGCAGCATGTTTCAGAGCTTTGAGAGTCCTCGCCAAACGCCTGGGGCTATGGGAGCTGTTGCTGCCCCCACTGGGGGACTTCAGTGCATGAGCAGACTGTAGCCGCCAGGGGGCAGAATCCACTGCAGACCCTCATGTCCATAGGACTAATAGACTTCCTGGACAATATTCAGGACATGCCTGGCAAGTTCCAGAAATACAAGAGCTCCAACAAATGAAAATTAAGTTTCTACTAACTATTCTGTTAAGTTTCTAGTAACTACTGTTATTATGAACTTTGCAGAGTCTTGTATGGGGAAGTCTGGTTTAATTAAAGCAGAAAATGATGTTATGAAGTTCCCGGCACCTCGTCGGCTTCCCTGGTGGCTCAGCTGGTCAGGAATCTGCCTGCAATGCAGGAGACCCCAGTTCAGTTCCTGGGTTGGGAAGGTTCCCTGGAGAAGGGATAGGCTACCTACTCCAGTATTCAGGGGGTAACCTAGTTAGTGGTTGATATTCCTGGATGCCATTCTCTAGATGGCAGGATCAACTGCTTCTTCCTTTGTGCTATTTTGTGTATAGTAGGTATATCTTCTCTAACTTTAACTGAAATTAATTGAATTGAAAAAGCTAAGTATACAACAATTTCACTTTATTAGAAAAGAGTGGTAGTGGAAAGAAATTTCAGTTGTATTCAAGAAATAACTGTGCAATTGCTGCTGCTGCTGCTAAGTTGCTTCAGTCATGTCTGACTCTGTGCGACCCCATAGACAGGCATCCCACCACGCTCCCCCATCCCTGGGATTCTCCAGGCAAGAACACTGGAGTGGGTTGCCATTTCCTTCTCCGATGCATGAAAATGAAAAGTGAAAAGGAAGTCACTCAGTCGTGTCCGACTCTTATTGACCCCATGGACTGCAGCCTACCAGGCTCCTCTGTGCATGGGATTTTCCATGCAAGAGTACTGGAGTGGGTTGCCATTGCCTTCTCCAACTGTAACTAGATGTGATTAAAACATTATCCTGAAAACAAATACTTGGAATCAACCATAGGAACAAAAGTTTAAACTACGTTTATTTAGATAAACTTTTTTATTATTTGAAATATATTTATACTGCATTAGCAGGATATATTTGAGAGAAAGAACAGAAGTTCTGAAATGTAGAATGGCAGATATTCCTTTTCTCGTTATGTATCAGATTAGGAAAAGCAAATCTGTCGAATGTTTAAAACTTGGCAAAATTATTTGAAGAAGGAGCAAGTGCCTGGTGAATTAGGATTAGATGTAAAGGGATAAGAAAGTCAAGGGGAGAAAACTTATTAATCCTTTAAGATTGAAGAAACTGGTTGCCTAAAGATATATCATATCAAATGTATCAGACATGGCTACATTTAATACATTCTGTTTTAAAAAAAAGTCTGTAAAAAATTGAAAGGAGTCTTAGTTTTGCTACTAGATTTGAGCAAACTCTGGGAGATAGTGGAGGACAGAGGAGCCTGGCATGTACTGCAGTCCATGGGGTCGCAAAAGGTCAGACAAATTAGCAACTAAACGACCACAAGTTGGAATAATATACCAGTTTGTTATTTTTTGTGTGTGTTTTTCTTTTCTTTTTTTTTTGTATTTGGAGCCAAGACTTCTTTCTTTTAGGTCTCAAATACCTTTATAGACTTTTGAGATCTAGACAGTGATAGACTGTCCCTAACAAGTCAGGATGTAAAAACAGACTGTGAGAAAGAAACCAAACCCATTTACAGCTGGCACTCATAATATCCCTGTGAAATAGAAGGAGAGTATTTAAATTAAGGTGTTTGACAGAGAAATGGAGGCCAAGAGCCAACAAGACAGAGTACAAAACTGTAAATTTGTCAGAGAAGAAAATATAGTTATATGAGGATGTGACTGTAGGGAGGAGTAAGAATTTCTGGCATAAGTTTCAAGAGCAAGCTCCATGAGCAGTCTGAGACACAAATGTGAAATCAGCAGGAATGATAATGATGCCAGAGGTTTGGATTTTGCTATTGAACCAAACTGGGGTCCACCCACCCCCACATAAGGCCACTGAGTGGGTTGTGATGAAGGAAAGTGCAGTTTTTATTACAGGCACCAGACAAAAAGTTTGGGACAGCTAAGGCTCTAAAAACCCAGATTCCCAGTGGGTTTCAAGGAGGCACTCTTAGAGACCAAGTGGGGCAGGGGAGTCCCAGGGTATGTGACCAGCTCCTGCGGTCCTCTGATTGGTTGGTGAAGAGGTGACAGTGCAGTATCACAGGGGTTAACACCATCAAGGCTCAGACTCCCCTATGTCCGACAGCTCATGGTCATCAAATAGTTCATTTCTTCCATTTGGTGGGGATTTTAGCTTCTGTAAACAACTCAGCAAGTGTACATCAGATACTGTTAGCTAGGCACTTCACAGAGGAGCTAGAGCAGAGGACCTGGGGAAGGGGCCGTCCCTGGAAGGCTCCATAGGGTCCTGCTATGTTACAACTTTATCATGAAAAAATAGAGGAAGTTGGATCAAGAAATTCCTGGTATCAGATTTCTTGTGTATGGTTGCTATGTATGCTTAGTCACTCGGTCGTGTCCAGCCTTTGCGACCCCACAGACTGTGTAGCCTGCCAGGCTCCTCTGTCCATGGGGTTCTCCAGGCAAGAATATTGGAGTGGGCTGCCATTTCCTCCTGCAGTTTATGGTTGCTACTCAGGGTATACAGCGCTACTGATGGAGAATCTCTGCATGACTATAGAAGAACTAGAGGCTTAAAAAACAACAAAAAACAGGCCATGTGTTTCCTCCTGAAAGAAGGATGGTTAAGACAGATGGTTAGGAATAACAAAACATTTTCACAGCCTAGTTTTAAGTTGAAGAAAGTAGGACAAAGTAGACAAAAATTGAGATAAATTTCAAATTCCCTCTTTCAAATGGAGGACTTCTAGAAAAAGGTATCCTCAGATGAAGAGAAAACAATCCCTAATCAGAACATGCAAAAAGCAAGGAACAACAGACTGGTTCAAAACTGGGAAAGGAGTTGGACAAGGTTGTATATTTTCACCCTGCTTATTACTTAGCTCACATGCAGAGTACATCATGAGAAAAGCTGGACTGGATGACTCACAAGCTGGAATCAAGATTGCCAGGAGATGCTGCAGAAAAGCCGGCATGACTCTCCTCTTGGTCCTGAGAGGTCCCTTCCAAATGGGCCAAAGGACTCTACATATTGCCAGCCTATGTTTGGCCCTGACAGTTCATGCACAGTTCCAGCTGAATTCCTCTTACCAGTGTCAAGGTTTGCTTGTTCCAGAGATCAAGCCCTGAGCCTTTGGAGTAGGAGCACTGACTCCAAGACCCTAGACTAACCGAGAACTGACCTCAGGGAGTATTAAATAGTGAGAAATCATACAAAGGAAACCACATGAATACAAGCCCGGGCATCACCCAACCACCAGTAGCACCCTGTGCAGGATGCCTCATCTAAAAAATAAACAAAACAAAAATGCAAACCAAATCATCAGCACACAGGATTACCACTTCACTCAGCCTGGCCCATCAGAGGGAAAACAAACAAAAAACTCAGCACAAATCTCACCCTATAGGAAACTTATACATACCACTGGACTAAACTTAGGAGGGCAGAAAGGAAGAAAGGAAGGTCAGCCTTGAAGCCTGGGGAAAGGAGACCTCAAATACAATAAGTTAAAAAAAATTTTTTTAAGGCAGAGAAATACTGTACAAATGAAGGAACAAACTAGAAACACAGAAATCAAAACCAATGAACAGGAAATAGTTAAACTACATGAAAAAAAATCAGAATAATGATAGTAAAGATGATTAAAAACATTGAAAACAAAATGGAGAAAATGCAAGAATAAATTAAAGACTTAGAATTAAAGAATAAACATAAAAACAACACAGTTACTGAAATTAAAAATACTCTAGAAGGAATCAATAGCAGAATATCTGAAACAGAGGAATGAATCAGTGAGCCGGAAGATACAATGGAAGATACAGATAACTTCTGACAATCAGAAAAAAGTAAAAAGAATGAAAAGAACTGAGGATAGTCTCAGAGACCTCTGGGACAATATCAAACGCACCAACATTCGAATTATAGGGGTCCCAGAAGAGGAAGAGAAAAATAAAGGATATGAGAAAATTTTTGAAGAGATTATGGTTGAAAATTTCCCCAACATGGAAAAGGAAATAGTCAATCAAATCCAAGAAGTGCAAAGCATCCCATTCAGGATAAACCCAAGAAGAAACATGCCAAGACACGAACTATTCCAACTAACAAAGACTAAACACAAAGAAAGAGTATTAAAAGTAGCAAGGGAAAAGCAACAAATAACATACAAGCGAAACCCCATATGCTTAACAGCTGATCTTTCAGCAGAAACTCTGCAGGTCAGAGGGGAATGGAAGGATATATTTAAAGTACTGAAAGGGAAAAATCTATAACCAAGATTACTGTACCTGATAAGGATCTCATTCAAAATTGATGGAGAAATAAAAAGCATTTCAGACAAGCAAAAGTTAAGAGAATTCAGTACCACCAAACCAGCTTTATAATAGATGGTAAAGGGACTTATATAGTCAAGAAATACAAGAGAAGAGAAAAGATCTACAAAATCAACTCAAACAATTAAGAAAATGGCAATTAGAACATGTGTATCAATAATTACTTTAAATTACATGGATTAAGTGTTCCACCCAAAAGACAGACACTGACTGAATGGATTAAAAAAAAAAAGTACCATATATGCTGTCTACAAGAAATCCACTTCAGACCTAAAGACACATATAGACTGAAAGTGAGAGGATGGAAAAGTATATTCCAAGCAAATGGGAAGCAAAAGAAAGCTGGAGTAGCAATCCTCATATCAGACAAAATAGACCTTAAAATAAAGAATATTACAAGAGATAAGGAAGGACACTACATAATGAGCAAGGGATCAGTCCAAGAGGAAGACATAACAATTGTAAATATCTGTGCACCCAAGATAGGAACACCTCAGTTCATAAGACAAATGCTAACAGACATAAAAGGAGAAATTGATAGTAACACAATAATAGTAGGGGACTTTAACAACCCACTCACACCAATGGAAAGATCATCAAAACAGAAAATTAACAAGGAAACGCAAGTCTTAAATGATATACTAGATGAGATAGATCTCATTGATACCTTCAGGACATTCCATCCAAATGCAGAAGAATATACCTTTTTCTCAAGTGCACATGGAATATTCTCCAGGATAGACCACATCTTGGGTCACAAATCAAACCTTAGTAAATTTAACAAAATTGAAATCGTATCAAGCATCTTCTCTGACCACAATGCTATAAGACTAGATATCAACTACAAGAAAAAAACTGCAAAAAACACAAACACATGGAGATTAAACAATACATTTCTAAATAACCAACAGGTTACTGAAGAAATCAAAAGGGAAATCAAAAAATTTCTAGAAACAAATGACAATGAAAACACGACAACTCAAAACCTATGCAATGCAGGAAAAGCAGTTCTAAGAGGTAAGTTTATACCAATACAATTCTACCTCAAGAAACAAGAAAAACATTGAGTAGACAACCTAACTTTACACCTGAAACAGCTGGAAAAAGAGAACAAAAAACCCCCAAAATTAGTAGAAGGAAAGAAATCATAAACATCAGAGCAGAGATAAATGAAAAAGAAATGAAAGAAGCAATAGTAAAGATTAATAGAACTAAAAGCTGGTTCTTTGAGGATATAAACAAAATCAACAAGCCTTTAGCCAGACTCATCAAGAAAAAAACAGAAGAATCAAATCAACAAAATTAGAAATAAAAAAGAAGAGATTACAACAGACAATGCAGAAATACAAAGGATTATAAGATACTATTATGAACTATATGACAATAAAATAGATAACCTGGAAGAATTGGACAGATTCTTAGAAAAGTTCAGTCTTCCAAGACTGAATCAGGAAAAAATAGAAATTATGAACAACCCCATTACAAGCACTGAAACTGAAGCTGCAATCAAAACACTCCCAAAAAACAAAAACCCAAGACCAGAGGGCTTCACAGGAGAATTCTATCAAATATTTAGAGAAGAGCTAATGTCTATCTTCCAGGAAAATGTGAACCGTGAAATTCCAGATGTTCAAGCTGGTTTTAGAAAAGTCAGAGGAACCAGAGATCAAATTGCCAACATCCGCTGGATCATCAAAAAAGCAAGAGAGTTCCAGAAAAACATCTATTTCTGCCTTACTGACTATGTCAAAGCCTTTGACTGTGTGGATCACAATAAACAGTGGAAAATTCTGAAAGAAATGGGAGTACCAGACCACCTGACCTGCCTCTTGAGAAACCTGTATGCAGGTCAGGAAGCAACAGTTAGAACTGGACATGGAACAGACTGTTTCCAAATAGGAAAAGGAGTACATCAAGGCTGTATATTGTCACCCTGCTTAGTTAACTTATATGCAGAGTACATCATGTGGAGAAGGCAATGGCACCCCACTCCAGTACTCTTGCCTGGAAAATCCCATGGACAGCCTGGTAGGCTGCAGTCCATGGGGTCGCAAACAGTCAGACACGACTGAGCGACTTCACTTTCACTTTTCACTTTCATGCACTGCAGGAGGAAATGGCAACCCACTCCAGTGTTCTTGCCTGGAGAATCTCCAGGACGGGGGAGCCTGGTGGGCTGCTGTCTATGGGGTCGCACAAAGTCGGACACGACTGAAGTGACTTAGCAGCAGAGTATATCATGAGAACCACTGGGCTGGATGAAGCACAAGCTGGAATCAAGATTACTGGGAGAACTAACAATAACCTCAGATATGCAGATGACACCACCCTTATGGCAGAAAGTGAAGAAAAATTAAAGAGCCTCTTGATGAAAGTGAAAGAGGAGATGAGAAAGTTGGCTTAAAGCTCAACATTCAGAAAACTAAGATCATGGCATCCACTCCCATCATTTCAAGGCAAATAGATGGGGAAACAATGGAAGACTTTATTTTGGGGGCTCCCAAATCACTGCAGATGGTGACTGCAGCCATGAAATTAAAAGATGCTTATTCCTTGAAAGGAAAGTTATGACAAACCAAGACAGCATATTAAAAAGCAGAGACATTACTTTGCCAACAAAGGTCCATCTAGTCAAAGCTATGGTTTTTCCAATAGTCATGAATGGATGTGAGAGTTGGACTGTGAAGAAAGCTGAGCACCAAAGAATTGATGCTTTTGAACTGTGGTGTTGGAGAAGACTCTTGAGAGTCCCTTGGACTGCAAGGAGATCCAACCAGTCCATCCTAATGGAGGTCAGTCCTGGGTGTTCATTGGAAGGACTGATGTTGAAGCTGGAACTCTGATACTTTGGCCACCTGATGCGAAGAGCTGACTCATTTGAAAAGACCCTGGTGCTGGGAAAGATTGAAGGCAGGAGGAGAAGGGGACAACAGAGGATGAGATGGCTGGATGGCATTACTGACTCAATGGATATGAGTTTGGGTAAACTCTGCGAGCTGGCGATGGACAGGGAGGCCTGGCATGCTGCAGTCCATGGGGTTGCAAAGAGTTGGACACGACTGAGCAAATGAACTGAACTGAACTCAATGTCTATCCTTCTAAAACTCTTTCAAAAAACTGAACAGGAAGGAACACTTCCAAACTGACTCTATGAGGCCACCATCACCCAGATACCAAAACCAGACAAAGAAAGCACAAAAAAAGAAAACTACATGACAATATCACTGATGAATAGAGATGCAAAAATCCTCAACATTCTTCGGCATTGCCCTTCTTTGGGAATGGAATGAAAACTGACCTTTTCCAGTCCTGTGACCACTGCTGAGTTTTCCAAATTTGCTGACATATTGAGCGCAGCATTTTCACAGCATCATCATCTTTTAGGATTTGAAAAAGGTCAGCTGGAACTCCATCACCTCCATTAGCTTTGTAGTGATGGTTCCTAAGGGCCACTTGACTTCACACTCCAAAATGTCTGGCTTTAGGTGAGTGACCAACCACATCATCGTGGTTTTCCAGGTCATTAAGACCTTTTTTTGTATAGTTCTTCTGTGTTTTCTTGCCACCTCTTTCTTAATCTCTCCTGCTTCTGTTATACACACATAGTCGCTCAGTCATGTCTGACTCTTTGCAACCTCATCTATCAACCTACAGGACTGTAGCCTGCCACGCTCATCTATCCATGGAATATTCCAGGCAAAAATATTGGAGTGGGTAGTCCCTCCCTTTTCCAAGGGATCTTCCCGACCCAGGGATCAAACCAATGTCTCCTGCATTGCAGGCAGACTCTTTACCTTCTGGAGCTTCCCCTATGGCTCAGCTGGTAAAGAATCTGCCTGCATTGAGGTTGACCCAGGTTCAATCCCTGGGTTGGGAAGATGCCCTGGAGAAGGGAAAGGCTACCCACTCCAGTATTCTGGCCTGGAGCATTCCATGGACTGCATGGTCCACGGGGTTGCACAGAGTAGGACACGACTGAGTGACTTTCACTTTTCCACTTTCTTCACCATCTGAGCCACAAGGGATGCCCCTGCTTCTGTTAGGTCCTTACCATTTTGTCCTTTATCATGTCCATCTTTGCATGAAATGTTCCCTTAAAATCTCCAATTTTCTTGAAGAGATATGTAGTCTTTCCCATTCCTCTATTCTTTGTGTTGTTCAAGTAAGAAGGCTGTCTTATCTCTCCTTGCTATTCTCTGGAACTTTGCATTCAGTCAGGTATATTTTTCCCTTTCTCCCTTGACTTTTGCTTCTCTTTTCTCATCTATCTGTAAAGGCAAATATCATGTTGGTATTCTGAAAACAGTTTAACTCTGCTGACCCTTTAAAGTGTCGTGAGGACCTTCACCCGAGGAGTCTACAGACCATGCTTTGAGAACCACTACTTTACATGGTGGTTATCTTATCACGTTGTAGGTCTCCTCACCTATTCTTCTCTGCCTTGCTAAACTGTACTCACTTAAGGATGTTTGCATGAACTGCTCCCCAAGCTGGGAACTCTCTGCCACTGGTATCTTTATTGTTATCAGATTTCAACTCAATGGCACCTCCTAGAGACACCTGTTGTGCTTAACCAGTTTAAAGAACACCTCTCTCCCCTAGTCACTCTCTATTATGTTACTTCACATTTCTTTCTTTATGAAAGTTATCATCATTTGATACTATCTTGTTTGTTAACTAATATGCCTCCCCTATTAGAATTTAAGTGTGGTAATTCAAGGAATTGAGTTGTCTTACTCATTTTTGTACCTCCAGCTCCTAGAAGAGCGCAGTCAAAATTCAATAAATATTTTAAGAGACCTTGAGGAATTAAAAGAAAAAGCAGATACTGCAGCAATTTGAAAAGCACAAAGCCTAATACAGCAGTTTATTACAGTTTTCAGTATTAATCTTCCAAGGACTACTATCTCATGACATGTTTTCATTGTTTATAATCAACTTTAACATTCTCTCCACACCAGTATAGAACTTGCATTGTTCTATTTTCCATTTCCCATTACTACCCTTGGATGGAATGTAAAATACTTTAAGGCATAGACAAAAAAGCTAGAAAGGCACATAAAATATCCTTCTACTTAAAAAAGGTAATTTTTTCTAATCTATTTTTAGAGTATAGTGTATATAAAGGTTAACATTTATGAGCATGATCAATTTGGGATATTTGACATCTTTAGTATTTTGAGTTTTCTTATTCAGGAACATGTTCTGTCCCTTTACTCATGTCTTTATTGATGCATCTAAACGAGGTTTTACTATTTTCTATATAAGTATACTGTGTATTATTTATTAGAATTATTCATAACTACTATGTATTATATACTTTGTTGTTATTGTTAAGTCAATTGTAAGTTGTACTTTTAAAATCTTACTGTTATGCATTCCCAATCCTGAACCCCCCTCCCACCCCCCTCCCCACAACATCTCTCTGGGTCATCCCCGCGTACGCATGTACACCCGTGGTGGATTCATGTCAATGTATGGCAAAATCAATACAGAATTGTAAAGTAAAATAAAAAATAAATAAATTAAACAAAAATAAAAAATAAAATAAAAAATAAATAAAATCTTACTGTTTACGTATAGAAATTTAAAACTTTTTGTATTGATCTTGTATCTGGAAATCTCGCTAAGCTCTTTCATTGCGTACTAATAATTTGTAAATGAAAGTTTTTTGGTATATAAAAGCACATCATTTACTAAATGATTTTTTTTCTTTTTATTATATTGCTCCAAATAGAAATCAGGAGACTACGCATCTTAATTTGCCTAGGTGGGTTGGTAAGATTGTTTTTATATCCTTATTTTCCCTCCTTTCTAACGTACTGCTTTCACCCAACGGTATATATCTTGCTGTATTTCCTATTTTAAAGATAATGATATTTAACATTTCACCATGAAATTCACTGTAGGAATTCAGTTTCTATTTTTTCAGATTATTTTATCATGTTAATGACATTTGCTTCTATTTGTAGGTTCCAAGTTTCTAAACATAAACAATGTTTTAGTTGTATTGTTTTCTCTCCCTATTGATATGATCAAATGTTTTTTCTACTTTTATTTTTTCATGAGGAAATAATATCAGTTTATTTGTCATACTGAACTATTGCTGGAATAGTTGCATCCTGAAATAAACTCCACTTGGTTATGATATATACTTATTTTCTTATTTATACATTGCTAGATTTGGTTTGCTATTATTTTATTTGGACTTTTACATCTATGTCTTGAGTGATATTTATCTGTAATGTACATTTATACCATGAGAAAGTACTGCCTATGTCAGGTTTTGGGGTCAAGGTTATGCCAGTCTCATAATATATGTTGGGGAGCATTGTTTCTTTCTTCTATTTGGAAGAGTTTGTATAAGATTAGAATAATCTGCTGAATATTCAGGGAGGGTAAGATGTTTTAAGACAACAAAAAAAAGTGAAAATCACAAAGGAATAGCTAGGTTTTTTTCTCCTACATTAGAATTATGAACTTGTATTCATCAAGTGCACTATAAAGAGTGAAAATACAACTAAGAGAAACTTGTAGTATGAACAACACCAAAGGGTTAATATGCACATATTACCGTAAGACATCTACAAGTCAGTAAGAAACAATCAAATGTAAAAATGATGTATGTAATTTCATTCTAATCACTGTCTCCTGTATCCTGTTCTCCCAACCTTACGTAGGTAACAGTTTTTATTATTTCACTTTAAATCATTCCCGCTTTTTAAAATTACAGAGGAATATATATTTTCTTACCTTCTTTCTTGCCTACTGACATCATTTAAAGGCAAAAGTCCCTAGAACTATGCTCACATCTGTACAGAGATCTTCATTCTTATTTTTCAAATAGCTGCACAATATTTTATCATGCAGCTGTTTTCTATTGTTTATTTAGGCAGTCTTATTTTATTGAACATGAATTTTTCCCAATCCTTGGCTACAAATATTGCTCCATTGGGTAATCTGTACATGATTTATACTTGGGATTTAGTGTGGTATGATTTTGAAATTAACCTCCAACTACAACCATAGCTCCATTGATTTTTCCTGGCAACAAACTCTTTGGTTGGTGACTACAACAAATTTTACTAAAAATCCCAAACCTACCATACACCAGGAATTAGTGTGGGTCTGAATAAATATGGCTTAACCAGAGACAAGGGCTTTCTGAAAAGATTTAAACAGACTGAAGTTTCTGTACTGGGTTGTGTCTCTCCCACTGGAGATAAAAAGTAAAAGTTGCTCAGTCATGTCCAGCTCTTTGTGACCCCATGAAGTACACAGTCCATGGAATTCTCCAGGTCAGAATACTGGAGTGGATAGCTGCTCACTTCTTCAGGGGATCTTTCCAACCCAGGGACTGAACCCAGGTCTCCCGCATTGCAGGCAGATTCTTTACCAGCTGAGCCACAAGGATACTGAAATATTAATATGCACTGGTAGACATAATTAAATGACCAAGAAGAAATTACAATTCCTTGTAAACAGTTTACAGACAACAATAAAAGGGAGATGTTAATGCTTTAGGGTAATTACAATATTAATCTCACTCAAATTATCAACTGCTGTTTCTCAAAATGAATCTTTAAAATAAGTTTAAAAAGTAATAAAGTGTATGATACCAAATCAAATAGAAAAAAATCTTTATCATGTCCCTACAGATATGTCGGCCTCACTTCACATAGGAAATTTTAAGTCTGACTCCTTGTTTTGTAAGTTTGAATATTATTGCTTCTATCATTGCCTCTGTGGTTCCTGCGTATCTTTCACTCCAACAGTGTAAAAGTTTTATTGCCAGATCGCTAACATTTACTTTCTACTCTGCAAAAACAGCCTGCCTTGTTATTAGCATAAGAATCTAGGTTTGCTCTTCATTTCTCATGAAACCATCTACCTTATGAAAATAATTTTAATTAGCTACATTCTTATAAAGGCTTTCCTGGTAACTCAGAGGTAAAGAATCTGCTCAATCCTCTGAGTCAGGAAGATCCCCTGGAGAAGGAATGGCAACCCATTCCAGTATTCTTGCCTGGGAAATCCCATGGACAGTGGAGCCTAGCAGGCTACAGTCCATGGGGTCGCAAAAGAGTTGGACACAACTTAGCGACTATACAACAACAACACATTCCTATTAAGACTAGACACTGTTACAGAGTCCAAGATATATGAAAAGGTAAATTCTATGGCTGATAAAACTAAATGGAGTTGTCAATATATAGCTTACACCTACAGCTGGTATTACCTATTTATTTCATAATTTTAGAAAAAGATACATTATTTAATAGCAGGGTATCAACTGCAAGATGATTTTGACTGAATTGATTAATTATTTAAATCAAATTACCAGTATATTTTTTTAAATGCCCATGTTAACTTGATTGTTTCACTGCAAAGAGTAGGTTCCATTTTAGCAAATTAAAAGACCAACTTGATAAATATATTAAATGTTCATCTGAGAATAAAAGAAGTATTTCTACATGTCTCAGTTCAGTTCAGTTCAGTCACTCAGTTGTGTCCGACTCTTTGTGACCCCATGGACTACAGCACACCAGGCCTCCCTGTCCATTACCAACTCCCAGAGTTTACTCAAAACTCACGTCCATCTACATGTCTAGATGATATAAATATCAAGAAATTGTCTACAGTTAATTATACAACTAAAATGGAGATAGGAATGATCACACTGGGGCATAAAGAAATACAAAAGCTTTATGAGTTATTTAGCAGTTGTTTTTAAAGCTAAAAGTTTCAGTCCTCACCTGATATTTGTCTTGCCACCCCAAGCAGATAAGTACCCAGTCAGAACCACAGCTCCATCTATCTGTGCGTGACAACAGTCTTCTCGGTCGGTTGGTGACATAACAACACAGTCCATGGGTAACCCAGATCCATGATTCACAAGGGGTCATTACCTTTGGGGGGTTGAATACAAAAGTCTTTATCAAAGTCCTTCACTAAAGATCCATTGGTATCTCAGTCGGGACATATCAGAAGATCATGGATATTGGATCATGTGGCTGTTTTTCTCCTGAACAGTACCTGACCTGAAACACCAAATTAAATGGTGGTCAAAGTGAGCTAGGCAAAAGCAAAGTGCAGAATGGGAAGCTGATTTTTGTATGGGCAGTAGTAGAGAAAGTTTTCTCATTTCTTGAAGCATTTATATAAAAACTACATCTCACATCTACTAAATAGCTAAATATTAAATAGCTAAAATGTACCATTTTACTATTAAGAATTCAAACCACCAATTGTCTGCTGATTCTCTACAAACTGCTTCACGCGAAAGAGTCAGTCTGTAATGATTCACATTTAGGTTCCAAGTTTTAAATTAATTCTGTTGTCAGGATATGGTCTAGAATGAATGACAATTTTAATGGTTATTCTCACTGCTTCTGACTCTGTCCTATTTATAGCTATAGCATAAGCAAAGGAGGAAAAGATGATGTTTTGTGTAATCTTTATTTCTGTCATCTTCCTCACATATATTTTTTCTGATCACTACCACAAAATCAAAGATTATTTAATTTAGTGAAAGGAACAAAATTATTATGTTAAAAAGGAAGTTACTTCACTGAGTATTTTTTAAAAATCCTAAAACAATTTTGGACCTCTAGGAATAAGAAATGGAAGAGACAGAAAAAGTCAATTACCAGATGAGAGGTTTGGATCTTGCTAGGAAAAGAAATGAGACCTTTCATGCAAGTAAGACAAAAATGAGTTAATTATGTTTTTAAACTTTCCATAATTTTAAATTAAAATTATTATAAAAACACAGCATTTATGGATTAAAAAGTAAAAATGACTTTTGTGCATGTTTTACTCCTTTCCTTTCCTAACACTGCTCTCCCAAAATAATGACTGGCAGTTTAATTCTTTCAGACCTTTTTATATTTATATGTATTTTCCTATTGTCCTTATTTCTCTTTTCTACCTTTAATTTCTTTTCATCTAATTATGCCAAGAAACTTTTCTTCCCAGAAGGAACAATATCATATCTAAAGCCTTGATAGCATATTTACATGGCAAGCAGATGTATTAGATGGATTAGATGGATGCTACCTTTGCATAAAACAAAAAATATTCAAGTTACCTAGCCATAGTAGTGTCATATACACATAAATGACACATATATATAGATTTCTCTGGTGGCTCAGATGGTAAAAAATCTGCCTGCAATGCAGGAGATCTGGGTTCTATCCCTGGATTGGGAAGATGCCCTGGAGAAGGGAATGGAAACCCACTTCAGTATTGTCTGGAAAATCTCATGGATGGAGGAACCTGGTGGACTGCAGTTCATGGGGTCACAAAGAGTCAGACATGACTGAGTGACTGATACATAAACACAATAAACAAAGAAGGTATTTTAGATCATTTTGAAGTGTACTAGTAAACTAACTGGCTTGCCAAACTAATGGATCTATGTTAAAAACAAGTTCATAATTTAAAAAAGGAAGATAACAATGATAATGACTCAAAAAATGTTTCAAGGAAAGCCAAATAGTTAACAATAAGCAAAACATACTTTTGCTTTTTAAGACATAGTTTAAGCAAAACATCATTATCAATTCTATTAGATTTTATAATAACATTGATTTATAGTTTTCTGGTGGCTCAGAGGTTAAAGTGCCTGCCTCCAATGCAGGAGACCAAGGTTCGATCCCTGGGTCGGGAAGATCCCCTGGAGAAGGAAATGGTAACCCACTCCAGTATTCTTGCCTGGAAAATCCCATGGATGGAGAAGCCTGGTAGGCTACAGTCCATAGGGTCGCAAAGAGTCGGACACGACTGAGCAACTTCACTTCACTTCAAGTAATTTATACAGTCTGCTTTCACAGTATTTTTAATATGAACTGTAAGCATAAAGAGTAAGCATCTGCTGTACTTTGACGTTTAAGTAACATAAAAATCAAAATGTCTTAAACTAATACAAGAAGTCTGTAAGACAGTTTTCCCTTCACTCAAATTTGAGAAACGGCTTCCTCAGTGGTTCACTGGTAAAGAATCTGACTGCAATGCAGGAGACGATCCTTGGGTGGGGAAGATCCCTTGGTGGAGAACACCGTAGCCCACTCCAGTATTTTTGCCTGGAGAATCCCATGGACAGAGGATCCTGGTGGGCTACAGTTCATGGGGTTGCAAAGAGTCGGGCACAACTGAGCGACTAACACATAGAACAGGCTGGTATAATTTTTAACAAAAACAAAGAGACAAGTGGATGAGCAGAAACAAGAAGGAAAAGCTTGAATGAAGAATGAAGATCATGGCAATATGTTTACATTAAAAGAAAAGCAATATCTCAAGTCAACAACCTAACTTTAAAGTTCAAGAACCTAGAAAAAGAAACTAGGTCGCTGGTGTATTAAGAATTGCAGGTGACAAAACAGCACATCAGATGAGGCAAAATAACAATAAATAAATGGAATTCAAGTTAATGGATACCCAAAGGCCAAAAAAATAAAATTAAACCAAAAGAGTTACTCAGAGTGATAAAAGGTAACAACCTATAAAGAAGGTAGGGCAGTCATGAAGTTTAAATACCAAATCAGAAAAAAGAATTCTGTAAAATAAATGCTATTCAAATATGAGGATAAATTGACAGAAACAGAAACATAGTTAACAAGAAGATACTATCAGGAGCAATATGTATTGAGTAGATAAAAACAGCAATAGAGTCTATTTTGAAAATACAATAATTAGCAATATTGAATAAATAGATATAAATTGAGTTGTCATATTTTAAACCGCATGTTATGCCTCCTTGTCCAAGATCCAGAAGACATTTTCAAAACTGGTCACATATGAAATTTCAATAATTTCCAAAAGGAAGAAATTACAGAGCTCACAAATTTCTAGCCCAAATTTATAACTAGAAATTAATACTGATAACTAAAACAAGAAAACATTACAACTATGGGTAAAAATTTAACCTCTTTAATAATTAGGTTAGGATGAGATGAAATAAAAGTAAAACTTTATTATTATGACAAATAATAAAATACACTATAACATTTCAAAAGTTTGATATTTGTCCAAAGCTGTAACAGAAATAAATCCAAAGTCATAACTTACACCTTTATTTTAAAAATAAAAAATCTAAAATGCACTGGGGATAACGGGTTTTGGAGAAGTGGTAAAATATGATATTAAGGAAATTATAAGATAAAACATAATATAAGTAAGAGTTGTTTAAAGTTTTTAAAAAGATAAATTATTTTTGAAGATAACAATAAACAGATTTCTGAAAAATATCAGAAAAAAGATAACATAAAGTCAATGTGTTGATTCTAACATGAATGTGTTGACTTCAAAATGAAGTGGTCTCCCTGCCTATTTCTCCATTATCTTGGGAAGACACATGTAACTTAAGGTCCACTTCAGAGCTAGTTACAATAGCTAGGACATGGAAGAAACCTAGATGGCCTGACAGATGAATGGATAAGGAAGCTGTGGTACCTATACACAATGGAATATTACTCAGCAACAAAAACAAACACATTTGAGTCAGTTCTAATGAGGTCGATGGCCCTAGAGCTTATTATACAGGTTAAATCAGAAAGAGAAACACAAATATCATATATTAATGCATATATATGGAATCTAGAAAGATGGTACTGATAACCTTACGTACAGGGCAGCAAAGGAGACATAAAGAATAGACTTTTGGTCTCAGTGGGAGGAAAGTATTCTTGTGTTGAGAACCCCATGAACAGTATGAAAAGGCAAAAAGGTATGACACTGAAAGATGAACTCCCCAGGTTGGTAGGTGCCCAATATGCTACTGTAAAAGAGTGGAGAAATAACTCCAGAAAGACTGAAGAGATGGAGCCAAAGCAAAAACAACACCCAGTTGTAGATATGACAGGTGATGGAAATAAAGTCTGATGCTGTAAACAGCAGTACTGCATAGGAACCTGGAATGTTAGGTCCACAAATAAAGGCAAATTGGGAGGTCAAATAGGAGACTGCAAGAGTGAACGTTGACATTTTAGGAATCAGTGAACTAAAATGGACTGGAATGGGTGAGTTTAACTCAGATGACCATTATATCTACTACTGTGGGCAGGAATCCCTTAGAAGAAGTGAAGTAGCCATCATAGTCAACAAAAGAGTCTGAAATGAAGTACTTGGATGCAATCTCAAAAACGACAGAATGATCTCTGTTCATTTCCAAGGCAAACCATTCAATATCACAGTAATCCAAGTCTATGTCACGACCAGTAATGCTGAAGAAGCTAAAACTGAATGCCTCTATGAAGACCTACAAGACCTTCTAGAACTAACAACAAAAAAAGATGTCCTCTTCATTATAGGGGACTGGAATCCAAAAGTAGGAAATCAAGAGATACCTGGAGTAACAGGGAAATTTTGCCTTGGAATACAAAATGAAGCAGGTCAAAGACTAATAGAGTTTTGCTTAGAGAACGCACTGGTCATAGCAAACACCCTCTTCCAATAACACAAGAGAAGACTCTACACACGGACATCACCAGATGGTCAACACCAAAATCAGATTGATTATATTCTTTGCAGCCAAAGATGGAGAAGCTCTATACAGTCAGCAAAAACAAGACTGGGAGCTGACTGTGGCTCAGAACACGAACTCATTGCCAAATTCAGACTTAAATTGAAGAAAGTAGGGAAAACCACTAGATCATTCATATATGACCTAAATCAAATTCCTTACAATTATACAGTGGAAGTGACAATAGATTCAAGGGATTAGATCTGAAAAAGTGCCTGAAAATCTATGGACAGAGGTTCATGACATTATACAGGAGGCAGTGATCAAGATCATCCCCAAGGAAAACAAATGCAAAAAGGCAAAATGATTATCTGAGGAGCGCTTACAAATAGCTGGGGCTTCCCTGGTGGCTCAGAGGTTAAAGCGTCTGCTTGCAATGAGGAAGATCTGGGTTCGATCCCTGGGTCAGGAAGATCCCCTGGAGAAGGAAATGGCAACCCACTCCAGTATTCGTGCCTGGAGAATCCCATGGACGGAGGAGCCTGGTGGGCTATAGTCCCTGGGGTTGCAAAGAGGTGGACACGACTGAGCGACTTCACTTTCACTCTTTCACTTTACAAATAGCTGTGAAAAGAAGAGAAGCCAAAAGCAAAGGAGAAAAGGAAAGATATACCCATTTGAATGCAGAGTTCCAGAGAATAACAAGGAGAAATCAGAAAGCCTTCCTCAATGATCAGTGCAAAGAAATAGAGGAAAATAATAGACTGGGAAAGACTAGAGATCTCAAGAAATTGAGATACCAAGGAAACATTTCATGCAAAGATGGCCACAATTAAGGACAGAAAGGTATCAACCTAAAAGCAGCAGCAGATGTTAAGAAGAAGTGGCAAGAATACACAGAAGAACTATACAAAAAAGATCTTCCCAACCCAGATAATCATGATGGTGTGATCACTCACCTAGAGCCAGACATCCTGGAATGTGAAATCAAGTGGGCCTTAGAAAGCATCACTACGAACAAAGCTAGTGGAGGTGACAGAGTTCCAGTTAAGCTATTTCAAATCCTGAAAGATGATGCTGTGAAAGTGCTGCACTCAATATGCCAGCAAATTTGGAAAACTCAGCAGTGGCCACAGGACTGGAAAAGGTCAGTTTTCATTCCAATCCCAAAGAAAGGTAATGCCAAAGAATGTTCAAACTATCGCACAATTGCACTCATCTCACACGCTAGCAAAGTAATGCTCAAAATTCTCCAAGCCAGGCTTCAGCAGTACTTGAACCATGAACTTCCAGATGTTCAAGCTGGTTTTAGAAAAGGCAGAAGAACCAGAGATCAAATTGCCAACATCCTCTGGATCATGGAAAAAGCAAGAGAGTTCCAGAAAAACATCTATTTCTGCTTTGGTGACTATGCCAAAGCCTTTGACTGTGTGGATCACAACAAACTGTGGAAACTTCTGCAAGAGATGGGAATACCATACCACCTGACATGTCTCTTGAGAAATCTGTATGCAGGTCAGGAAGCAACAGTTGGAACTGGACATGGAACAACAGACTGGTTCCAAATAGGGAAAGGAGTACGACAAGGCTGTATACTGTCACCCTGTTTGTTTAACTTATATGAAGAGTACAACATGGGAAATGCTGAGCTGGAGGAAGCACAAGCTGGAATCGAGATTGCTGGGAGAAATATCAATAACCTCAGATATGCAGATGACACCATCCTTATGGCAGAAAGTGAAGAACTAAAGAGCCTCTTGATGAAAGTGAAAGAGGAGAGTGAAAAAGTTGGCTTAAAGCTCAACATTCAAAAAACTAAGATCATAGTATCCGGTCCCAGAACTTCATGGGAAATAGATGGGGAAACAGTGGAAACAGTGGGTGACTTTATTTTGGGGGGCTCCAAAATCACTGCAGATGGTGACTGCAGCCATGAAATTAAAAGACGCTTACTCCTAGGAAGGAAAGTTATGACCAAACTAGACAGCATATTAAAAAGCAGAGACACTACTTTGCCAACAAAGGTCTGTCTCATCAAGGCTATGGTTTTTTCAGTATTCATGTATGGACGTGAGAGTTGGACTGTGAAGAAAGCTGAGCGCCGAAGAATTGATGCTTTTGATGTGTGGTGTTGGAGAAGACTCTTGAGAGTCCCTTGGACTGCAAAGAGATCCAACCAGTACATCCTAAAGGAAAACAGTCCTGAATATTCATTGGAAGGACTGATGTTGAAACTGAAACTCCAATACTTTGGCCACCTGATGCGAAGAACTGACTCATTTGAAAAGACCTTGATGCTGGGAAAGACTGAAGGTGGGAGGAGAAGGGGACAACAGAGGATGAGATGGTTGGATGGCATCACCACCTGACATGAATTTCAGTAAATTCCACGAGTTGGTGATGGACAGGAAGGCCTGGCACGCTGCAGTCCATGGGGTTGCAGAGTCAGACATAACTGAGCAACTGAATTCAACTGATGGCTTATTTATCTCTGAATCTTCAAAAGTTAACAGATTTTGGGATAAAAGAGGTAAATGTTCAAACTAGGAGAGATCTAGTTTGCTACAGGATCTAATTTCAACAGGACTTCATTCCACATTGCAAGAAAAGCATTTTGGAAGCGCTTTAAATTCTTTATTTAACAAACGTGTAGTAATGCATTCTACATTTTCTGAAGTTAACTCCTGAAAATCTCAGTTGTAATTTCAGATAACTTGTGTTCTCAAATTATGTGACACCCTTTTGGTTTGGAAAATCATTTCTTCAGGACCGGATACTACCATGGGACTCAAACAGAAACAGACTTCTCATGTTCAAATAATTTGGTATTATTTTATAAAGTACATAAAACATGAACAACAATATGCTGTGCTACAAGGGAAAATTAAGTTCTACTCAGTTCAGTTCAGTCACTCAGTCATGTCTGACTCTTTGCGACCCCATGAATCGCAGCACGCCAGGCCTCCCTGTCCATCACCATCTCCTGGAGTTCACTCAAACTCACCTCCATCGAATCAGTAATGCCATCCAGCCATCTCATCCTCTGTCGTCCCCTTCTCCTGCCTCCAATTCCTCCCAGCATCAGAGTCTTTTCCAATGAGTCAACTCTTCGCATGAGGTGGCCAAAGTACTGGAGTTTCAGCTTCAGCATCATTCCTTCCAAAGAACACCTAGGACTGATCTCCTTTAGAATGGACTGGTTGGATCTCCTTGCAGTCCAACGGACTCTCAAGGGTCTTCTCCAACACCACCACAGTTCAAAAGTTCTACTAGACAGGTTCAAAAAATATTGAGGCTACCATCAAAATTATAAACAAAAAATAATCCCAAGTAACTTAGATACTTAAGAAATAGATATTTTAAACTATCATATGAATACTTATTTTCATGCTCCACTGCAGTCCCACCTTCATCCTCAATAATCTGATTCACACTAAATTGGGGGTTTAATAGGTACATTAACTATCTACTCAAATTCACTCATTCACTCCCTCAACAAATATAAACATACTCAAGTGTGCCATACCCGGATGCTTCTTTTTAAGTAACTTAGGGGTTTTCTTCACTTGAACTAAAGAAAGTTGAGCTTCTGGAACTGTCTCACTGCCTAAAAATTTAATACATAACCAGCACCACAGATATGTTTGAGTATGGAGAAGAAAGTACTAAGAAGTGAAATGTCAGCGAATGGGGGCTGGGGGCTCCATGGAAGCGGCAGTGGCACATAAGGGTTAAGAACCCGGCTGGGTTCAAATCCTGATTCCCGTACTTTCCCCCTGTATCCGTTATCTCGTCTGTAAAATGGTAATTAACAATAAATAATTCATAGATTTGCTGGAGAATCGAATGCAAAAATGGAATACAATGTGTTCCAAAGTGGCTGATATTCATTAAACGGTATGATGCCAGCCTCTGATATTCATTAAACGGTATGATGCCAGCCTCTGCTGCGGGAACAAGGGAAATGTTTTCCTGGCTGAAATGTACATACATCACTGTCAAGGCTGGGAAACTACCCACAGCCAATCTAGACAACCAATCCAGGAAGCTAAGTGATTTCACGACGTACAGACAAGCCAGAGCTAGGGGAGATTAGTCAAGGTGCATGGGATCACACTGCATTTTAGGGTTCTAAGCCCCTTCCCAATTTCCAACACACAGACAAGTTGGTGAGGAAGGACACAGCCAGAAGTCGAGCAAAGCCCTTAAAGGACTTCAGTTCCAGCCTCGTCCTTGCCGGCAGCACGCAGGTGGAGCACCGTCTTCAGTCCCGCCTTTGACCCCAGGAAGCGCCCGCAAACCGGCCCTCCTTACTCGGTCTCCTGGGCAGGACAAATGGGTAGGACTCCACGACTATACAGCTCTCTCGCTACATCATTTTCACCGAACTCTTTAGACTACAACCCGCCTCCCCACTCCTTCCCGCAGCCCCGGGCCGGGCGGTTCTGAACAGGACCGTCACTTAGAAAGCCAGGGTTTATCTTCTAGGTGACCGGGTGACAAGACCCTCTCTCTCCCGGGCAACAGTACTGCCTGCGCCCCGGCAGCGCTGCCGGCTAACTCCTGGATTCTCACGCCCCGGGGCTTGAGCACCGCCGCTGGGCAGTCGGGGGTTGGGATGCTCACCTGCTCGGCGCGACCACCTTTGTGCAGCTGACCCACGAGTAGCGCAGGGGCCGACGGTTTAGGCCCGGCCTTGCACTTTGCCCACAGCGGCCGCCCTGCATTCCGCCTCGGAGTTGGATTACCTCTCACTCAAACAGTCCGTCAATATATAAAATATTAATGCTTGGCAGGACCCCTGCGCGCAATTCTAGGCCTGCACCTCGCGCTTTCCTATTGGACACTACAATAGGTCTCAGAGGTGGGACCGGCCCCATCGGCGAGAACCACGCCCTCTGATACCTCCCGTCCAATCGGAGGCAGAGAGCCGCACTTGCCTTATTTGCATACAAGTTATTCTACATAAGCTCAGATCCCGAGGTATTCGCTCTCAAAACACCTATTTCTAAGTTGACGATACCTGTTTCCCAAACGGAATCCCAACTCAGCACTTCAGCGTCTGAAACAAAGGGGAAAGTCACTTACTACCCTGCGATGCATTTCCCAGGCTACGTCCCTAGCGCGGGCCCCGGGCTCCCCACTTCGAGCTTTGCGGCTCGTACCTCCCCCAGCCTCAAGTCTAATCCCTAAACACCCGTCAGAACTGCAATCGTAAAGCTTCTGAAGCACCTATTAGCACAATCACCAGGGAACATAAGCATTATCAACCCTTTTTTTGAGGTTTTGGTGGCCCTAAAAAGGGCCTTTTCGAATCTTATAAGCCGCACGCACAGCTCAGCCACCGAAGCCGTAGAGGGTGCGGCCCTGGCGTTTCAGAGCATACACCACATCCATGGCCGTGACCGTCTTGCGCTTGGCGTGTTCCGTGTACGTCACTGCATCGCGGATCACATTTTCCAAGAACACTTTGAGCACTCCACGGGTCTCCTCGTAGATGAGCCCTGAGATGCGCTTGACACCACCACGGCGGGCAAGACGGCGAATTGCGGGCTTCGTAATGCCCTGGATGTTGTCCCGTAAGACCTTCCGGTGACGCTTGGCACCTCCTTTACCCAGCCCTTTCCCTCCTTTGCCCCTGCCAGACATTTCAACAGGAAATCAAAGACTATCGCATAAAACAAGCTCGCAACAGTTCGAGAACGAAGAACCTGGGCTAATATAGCCTTATAGCGGACCTGGTTGAAAACCTCAAGATAGTGGGAGGAGCTAAGTCTCCAAGAGGTTTTTGTTTCGTTGTGTTTTCTTTTAAATCCCTTCTCTACAAAATTTTTCGGTTGCTCAGTTGGGAAAAGTTTTTGTTATTTTTGCCATGAGATTGAGGAAAGACTCGATAGGAATTATATTGCCGCTTCTCCATACTTAAAAAACGGTAGGCCAGATCCAGTGAGCGCTGGGTTTCCCTTGTCTCTTTCCCCCACCTCGTATGCCCCCGCGTCTCTCTAGCGCGCGGGAATTCTAATTTTATAGTTTTCAAACGAAACGCACAATTTTATAATTCTATTCTTAGACTAATTTGAAACTCAGTAGGAACTGGGAATGCTTTGAATGAATTCGCTCAGTTGTGTCCTACCCTTTGCTACTCCATGGACTGTAGCCTACCAGGCTCTTCCATCCATGGGATTTTCCAGGCAAGAATACTGGAGTGGGTTGCCATTTCCTTCTCCAGGGGATCTTCCCAACCCAGGGATTGAACCCAGGTCACCCGCATTGTGGGCAGACGCTTTACCGTCTGAGCCACTACCCAAAGCAGTTGCTTTACACCTGTGGGTCTTTTAAAGTCATCAGTTGGGGTAGAGGAAATCTTTCAATCGTTTTCTCTTCTGTGGCCCCGTGCAGAAAAAATTAAAATCTTTTCCGAAAAAGTCTAACCTTACCCTTTCCTCCCCACCCCCACCGCCTTTTCTCTTGCAGCTGCTTCTGCACAATTTGCAGCTTTTACTGCTTCCTCCGTTCCCCACCCCCAGCCCAAGCACGGGGTTTTGCTTCTCAGTCAAATGACAATTTCTGGGATTAGCTAAAATAATGTAACGTTCTTATTTCATTAAAACTCGACGTTCTTGTGAAATAGTGGATGCCATGATCATGGCTTTAAATCAGGAGGTTCTCATTTCTTAAGAAATCCCTTGAGAAAAACGGAACTTTGAATAGTGTCACCACTCTAGGAGACAGGACTGTTTTCCCAAAGGGTTCATACTGTGAAAAAAGGCAGCAGTATTTAAGTATGATTCATAACTCTTTCCCAGGACTTAACACCATGAGGAATGAATATTTTGATAAATTGTGCTCCCTGTACCTAGTCCTGACGAATAAGCCTTTCCAGTAGGAAAGCTTTATGGCAAATATTTGCTTATTATGTACCTATCCTCACCCATCTCTATAGCACAAAAAAATATAGTGTTATTGTTGTTAAAGCAGAAATAAAAAGAACCCTCAGAACACTGGATGGCTGGGGGTGGGGAGTCTTAAATAGTCAAATTGAACCGCCTGATTTTAATGCTTGATTCAAAAGAAGGAAAAGTTTGGTAGAGTCAGGATTCTTGTAATGGCAACATAGGTTTTTTGTTGTTGTTTGTTTTTAGTATTTACTAAAAAATCAAGCTTAGAACATTTTCAAGTTAGAGATTTCTTTTGCTTACAAGGATTTTTTTTTAAGTGTCAATAATAATAAAGGTAATGTGACAAAAATTTCGGGCATACTCAGCCCGAACTGCTAGAGGCATTTCTTGGTTGAGTGCTTTAGTATTTGTTGACTAAGTTAACTAAGGAGTAACTCTCCTTC
The DNA here is from genome assembly GCF_014754425.2 of Oryx dammah. Lineage (NCBI taxonomy): Eukaryota > Metazoa > Chordata > Mammalia > Artiodactyla > Bovidae > Oryx > Oryx dammah. The sequence goes on from NW_024070213.1 coordinate 23,613,355, forward strand.
CTGATTTTTCTGTTTCTTACTACGGTTCCTTAATTTTAAAGATTCTTTTCCTGAGAGCGACAGAGGAGGTTGAAACCTCAGAATCCGCTAAATTCAGCCGAACTCAATAAATTCAACGGAACCCCAACCGCGGAGCAAGCGGACCTAGATATTTATATCAGCGGTTATGTAAATGAGGGTTCAGCAGTTTGCTCTTTTGATTGGAGAAAGATGGAGATGGTGGTCCTTCTGCCAGCGTCCTAATTGGGAGCAAAGCCTGCCTGTCATTGGTCACCGGAGCCAAGGAAGCTGCTGAGCCCAATGGGAAGGCGCTGCCTAGTGTCAGCAAAGTGTTGGTAGAGGCAGTTCCGGTGTGGTACGTTGCATTCTTGTACTAGGAACCGGATCGCTGGGTTTTTTTCCTCTCGCTGGAGTTTTAGGCGAGAGACAAACATGTCTGGTCGCGGAAAGCAGGGCGGCAAAGTGCGGGCAAAGGCCAAGTCCAGGTCCTCTCGCGCGGGCCTGCAGTTCCCAGTGGGCCGAGTGCACAGACTGCTGCGCAAGGGTAATTATGCGGAGCGAGTGGGCGCCGGGGCGCCGGTGTACCTGGCGGCGGTGTTGGAATACCTGACGGCGGAGATCCTGGAGTTGGCTGGCAACGCCGCGCGGGACAACAAGAAGACCAGGATAATCCCTCGCCACCTGCAGCTCGCCATCCGCAACGACGAAGAGCTAAACAAGCTTCTGGGGAAAGTGACCATCGCTCAGGGCGGCGTTCTGCCCAACATCCAGGCCGTGCTGCTGCCCAAGAAGACGGAGAGTCAGAAGACGAAGAGCAAGTGACCCTGATGCCGCCACAGGGGAGCCGGCTTCCCCAGCAAGGGCTCTCTCCAGAGTCGCCCCGCCCGCAGTGTTTTTGAATATGCTTGATGTTATGGAGAGCCGGAGCCATCTAGTGGGGAGGTGGGCGGCGAGACCAACTGGGTCGGGGGCCCAATAAAGTCGGTGAAAATCGTCTGGTCGAGAGAGCTGTGTAGTCGCGGGGCCCTGCCGGGAGACCCAGGGGTGACCGGGAGACCTTTGGAAGAGGTACTGGTGGGTCGGCTTGAGCCACTTTCTGGGCAGCTTTGTTCCGCAGCCACCCTCGAGGCGCTACGGGCGGATCAAGGGAGACCAGAAGGGACCCACTGGCGTGGAGGTGGGCAGAGTCGGGGGCTTTCCCTGCTCGCCCGGAGGCAGAGGCGACGCCGAGTAGGTGCAGATGAGGCTGGGCCAGTTGTTTTTACATCCGCCTCCCAGGGCCTGTGCTCCCCTGCCCTGTTAGGGCAGTTCCGGAACCAGTTCTAGGAAAGACATAGTGATGAAGATGTGGTCTTGGGCAGGAGATTGTCTGTCCGGCCACACTTTTCAGAAGGGAGAATAACTTTGGATCTTGGAAGAGTAGCTTTGACGACACGGTGTCGATTTAACAGATTTTTCTTGGCCTGACAGCTGTTGTGTTTTCTTGTTTGGGGTGTCAGATATTTTTGTGTGCACGCTTATGTTCACATTTCTTTAAAATGAAGGAACCATCCAGTAATATGTGTAGTACAGAAGCCTGAGTCATGAAGTTGGAAATTTGTTACGCTGACACTCATGTTGTGTAATAGTGCAGCGCCTTTAGTCATGAGTTACCTATACTTGAGGAGCTTTTAAAATGACTTTCTCAAGTTTCTAGCTTCATAGTGGTCTTATCTCCACAATATCATATCCCTTTGGAAAGGTAATTGATTTGATTTTGCTTTATAACAACAAATCCCCTTCTTAAGGTCCCTTATGTTCTACCACTGGGCCTGAGGTAATGACCTCATTCCAACAACACCTATTGTGTTTGTGTTGCTTAATGGCACAGTAAGGCTTTCATAAATATGTGAAATGTGAGCAAAGGCAAGGACAGATGGTATGGAGAGAAACATTTCTGCTCAGGAATTTACATTTAAAAGTTACACAGTAACAACCCTGGTCTGTTTGAAGGGTCTAGATTGACCCTTCCATTTCCCCCTTTTCTACAAGCTTCTTCCTGGCCTACAAAAAAGATCATTTATTTAGATTTCACATATTTGGATTCATCTTTTCCTTAAGTCAGAGTTGATGTCGTTCTGGGGAAAAGAAAAGGATATGTCTTCCATCATCAATGGTAGTAGTTGGCCTGTTTTCTCAGCATGGACTTTTATTTCTTCCCCAGTATTTACTGAGAACCTCTCTACGCTATGCACAGTACCGCGTAATGGGTTGCTGCGGCCAGCACAGCAAGTAGGGATCGAAAGTGGTTAACTGCACAGTTTGGGAAAAAGAAACTAGAGACAGAATTAAAGTTTTAAAAATGGGACCGGGGGACTCAAGACTTCAAGAGCCCTGTTCCTCAGAGCCACACCACTTTTATTTAGTGTCTTGGCAAGCAGAAAGTATCTGTTGTGCTATGATGAAGTCAGCCTCCTGTGTCCCCAGTCATGTCTCCCATTTTATTACTTTAAACTATCTTTGTTATTTTCTTGTACAAGGGCTGTCACCTAGCTGGAGGTCATAGACCCGCGTATGCCTTGGGAAAACATCTTAGTGTGTGCACAAGCAGCGTTCTGAACTTGCGCTGACCAAGTGTTCCAAGGTCCACACTATGTTTTTCCTTAGCTTAGCAGGGCATGACAACCCCAGCTGATCAACCCGATGTACTTTTATTTAGGTTATCCTGCATTGCTATATTTTGCTTTTATTCTTTTCCCATGGTGATTTTCTCATGGCTTAGCCAGAGCAGTAGGTGGCTATTAACCCCTGCAGCAGGTGATGAGGATACCCTGGTCTATGCGACCAACTAGATTTCCACTCCTGAAGCTCACGTTTCTTTTTCTGGGTAACTGAAGACTGGACAATAAACAAATAAGTGACCATCAAAGAAAGGATTCCCTTTCAGCTTCTGCTACTACTTGTGTCTCTCTATTGCTTGTGGAATGGATGTTGGGATTACTTCTCCCATGTGATCAAGTTTGAAGTATATACAAAGGTCAGGCCACACGTGTACCCCTTTTAGGGGGCAGATTATTGCCCTCTGTGTCCTAAAGAGTATAGACCCCAAGGGTACATACCCTGGGCAGTTTCCAAGACGTCCGACTGTTTATTCCACTTACCGCCTATTCAGAAGACTTCCTTGTGTAAAATAGTCACAATAGCTATTTTGATGACGGAGATTGTTCCTTTATTCCATGCCAGCTATTGTTCAGTCGGTCAGTCGTGTCCGACTCTTTGCAACCCCCATGAAGCACAGCACGCCAGGCCTCCCTGTCCATCACCCACTCCCGGAATCTACCCAAACCCATGTCCATTGAGTCGGTGATGCCATCCAACCATCTCATCCTCTGTCGTCCCCTTCTCCTCCTGCCCTTAATCTTTCCCAGCATCAGGGTCTTTTCCAATGAATTAGCTCTTCGCATCAGGTGGCCAAATTATTGGAGTTTCAGCTTCAACATCAGTCTTTCCAATGAACACCCAGGACTGATCTCCTTTAGGATGGACTGGTTGGATCTCCTTGCAGTCCAAGGGACTGTCAAATCTTCTCCAACACCACACTTCAGAAGAATAAATTCTTCTGTGCTCAGCTTTCTTTATAATCCAACTCGCACATCCATACATGACCACTGGAAAAACCATAGCCTTAACTAGACAGATCTTTGTTGGCAAAGTACTGTCTCTGCTTTTTAATATGCTGTGTAGGTTGGTCATAACTTTCCTTCCAAGAAGTAAGCGTCTTTTAATTTCATGGCTGCAATCACCATCTGCAGTGATTTTGGAGCCCAGAAGAATAAAGTCGGCCACTGTTTCCATTGTTTCTATTTGCCATGAAGTGATGGGACCAGATGCCATGATCTTAGATTCCTGAATGTTGAGCTTTAAGCCAACTTTTACACTCTCCTCTTTCACTTTCATCAAGAGGGTCTTTAGTTCTTCACTTTCTGCCATAAGGGTGGTGTCATCTGCATATCTGAGGTTACTGATATTTCTTCTGGCAATCTTGATTCCAGCTTGTGCTTCCTCCAGCCCAGCGTTTCTCATGATGTACTCTGCATATAAGTTAAATAAGCAGACTGACAGTATACAGCCTTGACGAACTGCTTTACCTATTTGGAACCAGTCTGTCGTTCAATGTCCCGTTCTAATTGTTGCTTCCTGACCTGCATACAGGTTTCTTAAGAGGCGGGTCTCTTTCAGAATTTTCCACAGTTTATTGTGATCCACACAGTCAAAGGCTTTGGAATAGTCAATAAAGCAGAAATAGATGTTTTTCTGGAACTCTCTTGCTTTTTCGATGCCAGCTATTGTATGCTCAATAAATAGAAGTACCAGTATCTACGGGGATATGGGCTTACCTTTATAGGTTAAAGTAGAGGTAACTAATGAATATTTTGTTATTTTTAATGTCCAGTTGTTGGGAATAGTTCTCGTTATTACTGCCTTGTGGCATGGTGAGCAGTGGAGAAGAAAAAAGAGTATCAGTTGCTGGTTTTGACATTTACGTCTTAATTTCCTAAAAAATTTGAGGCATCTCGAAGATTAAAACCAAATGGTAAAGAAATAAGGGTATGACATTTATAAAAAAAAAACAAAAGCTTTTCTCTCTAAAGTTTCACAGGACTCTAACCCTGTTAACCTGAAGATAAAAACAGGCAAGATTCACAGATGTCAGTACACTAAGACCCCATTCTCACCCTATCTCAACCACCACTGTCCCAGAGATTCATAGGCTCCCCTCAGATACTTCCCTGCGGCAAGATTCAGTCAGTCCATTTTAACCTCACCATTTCTGTTTTTGAGAGCTTTTTAAACCTGAATACTTTATTACCTGTTAAAAATGCATTTGTTGTTGTTATTTAGTTGCCCAGTCATGTCTGGCTCTTTTGGACCCATGGACTGAAGTGCGCCAGGCCTCCCTGTCCCTCACCATGTCGTGGAGCTTGGCCAGGTTCATGTCCATTTCATTAGTGATGCCATCCAGCCATCTCATCCTCTGAGGAAGATACCCCTTGCCAAATCAATTCAGCTTGTGAATCTTCTATGCACCAACAGTTCTTGCCAATATGTGATTATTAACTTAAAAGGCCATGTTTCTTTCAAGCATGAGACCCAATGGGAAAGATTTAGGATAGAAACTGGTGAGACCTGAATTCTGGTCTTTAGTAGATTTCTAATCCATAGCCATGTATGTAGACACACATATGCTTTTCCATGGAGATAAGCCATTCAGTGTGGCACGTTGTGACTTGGCCAGGATTTGTTCCTTCTTTGTTTTTCCTGCAGGACCAGTCTTGTCTTTGTGTCTCTGAGAACTGGTCTGCTTAGTTTTATCTGCCTGGAATCAAAAGGTTTAGTCTGAACCCATAATTGGTGATGACTATGTGCAAACGCTTCACAAATTTCTTTCCAGTGGTTGAAAGGTCATATACAACAACATTTAAGAACTTACTCTCTGGGAATGAGACTTAGCTTCAAATCCACTCATCTCCTCAGTAGCTGAGTGATTTTGGAAATGCTACTCAATTTCTTTAAATGTCAGTTTCATCTATTAACTGGGCATAATAGTAGAGTTACATTAGTGAGTTTGGAGGAAGATTAGAGCTAATGTGAACGAAGGCACAGAATTTGTCATATAGAAATGCACTCAACGAATAGTAAGTAACAGTATGTGAAACTGGATTTAGAGCAAGTGGCAGTCGTGATGGGACCTATTGAAATTAGTAAATATCTGGTATTCTAGTAATTCTGTGATTTTTCAGATATCTCACCATAAAAACTAGCTTAGTTCAGTTCAGTCACTCAATCATGTCCGACTCTTTGCGACCCCATGAATCACAGCATGCCAGGCCTCCCTGTCCATCACCAACTCCCGGAGTTCACTCAAACTCATGTCCATTGAGTCGGTGATGCCATCCAGCCATCTCATCCTCTGTTGTCCCCTTCTCCTCCTGCCCCCAATCCCTCCCAGCATCAGAGTCTTTTCCAATGAGTCAACTCTTCGCATCAGGTGGCCAAAGTATTG
>NW_024070213.1:23619407-23682437 GCF_014754425.2 Oryx dammah
GTCTTTGATAATTTTATCAAGCCATGCAATTAAAAAGTCAGCACTACTTAGCTCCAAATTATAGAAACAAAGGAGGGATAAGCCCTACGTTAAACAAAATTATCTTTCTTTTAGGCAAACCAGACAAGCAGTCTGCTTATGAAGGTTTATTTACTTTCTGTCTTGAAGTATTAATGCATCTCAAATGAGCTGTCTTCATGTCAAAAGCACAAGTGATCACTGCTGCTCTAAAATATTCCTGATGAAATTGAGCCTATTAGAGAGGTCAGTGTACAAATTACTCTTACTAATGAGAAGACACAAAAGAAGCAGGTGTCTGGCCTGGAGGAGATGCGGTTTTAAATTGTGACAACAGACAAGGAGGAATATAATGGTTTGTAAATATGTGTAACTTCTGATCCCCAGAACCTGGCCAATGGCCAGTCATTACCAGTTGTGGGTCCAGGCAGACAAAACTAAATGGAGCAGTTCTCAGACACACAAAGACAAGAATGAAGAAGTCTTCATCCGATTTAGAAATGCTGACCCAAAGCAAAATTGGTCCGAAGGTCATAATCTGAGGAGAACTTCTGAACTCGGCAAGCCCTCAGAGGTTCAGCTCCAAAACAGACTTCAGTTCAGTTCACTCGCTCAGTCGTGTCCGACTCTTTGTGACCCCATGAATTGCAGCACGCCAGGCTTCCCTGTCCATCACCAACTCTTGGAGTTCACTCAAACTCATGTCCATTGAGTTGGTCACGCCATCTAGCCATCTCATCCTCTGCAGTCCCCTTCTCCTCCTGCCCCCAGTCCCTCCCAGAATCATGGTCTTTTCCAGTGAGTCAACTCTTCGCATCAGGTGGCCAAAGTATTGGGAGTTTCAGCTTTAGCATCAGTCCTTCCAATGAACACCCAGGACTGATCTCCTTTAGGATGGACTGGTTGGATCTCCTTGCAGTCCAAGGGACTCTCAAGTCTTCTCCAACACCACAGTTCAAAAGCATCAATTCTTTGGCGCTCAGCTTTCTTCACAGTCCAACTCTCACATCCATACATGACCACTGGAAAAAACATAGCCTTGACTAGACGGACCTTGGCTGACAAAGTAATGTCTCTGCTTTTGAATATGCTGTCTAGGTTAGTCATAACTTTCCTTCCAAAGAGTAAGCGTCTTTTAATTTCATGGCTGCAAGCACCATCTGCAATGATTTTGGAGCCCAAAAAAATAAAGTCTGACACTGTTTCCACTGTTTCCCCATCTATTTGCCATGAAGTGATGGGACCAGATGCCATGATCTTCGTTTTCTGAATGTTGAGCTTTAAGCCAACTTTTTCACTCTCCTCTTTCACTTTCATCAAGAGGCTTTTTAGTTCCTCTTCACTTTCTGCTGGGCTTCCCTTGTGGCTCAGCTGGTAAAGAGTCTGCCTGCAATGCAGGAGGCCTGGGTTCGATCCCTGGGTTGGGAAGATCCCCTGGAGAAGGGAAAGGCTACCCACTCCAGTATTCTGGCCTAGAGAATGCCATGGACTAGTCCATGGGGTCACAAAGAGTCGGACACGACTGAGTGACTTTCACTTTCACTTTCGCTTCACTTTCTGCCATAAGGGCGGTGTCATCTGCATATCTGAGGTTATTGCCGGTTATTTCTCCCGGCAGTCTTGATTCCAGCTTGTGGTTCCTCCAGCCCAGCATTTCTCATGATGTACTCTGCATATAAGTTAAATAAGCAGGGTGACAATATACAGCCTTGACATACTCCTTTTCCTATTTGGAACCAGTCTGTTGTTCCATGTCCAGTTCTAACTGTTGCTTCCTGACCTGCATACAGATTTCTCAGGAGACAGGTTAGGTGGTCTGGTATTCCCATTTCTAAGTATTTTCCAGTTTGTTGTTATCCACACAATCAAAGGCTTTGTGTAGTCAATCAAGTAGAACTAGATGTTTTTCTGAAACTCTCTTGCTTTTTTGATGATCCAGTGAATGTTGGCAGTTTGATCTCTGGTTCCTCTGCCTTTTCTAAAACCAGCTTGAACATCTGGAAGTTCACGGTACACGTACTGCTGAATCCTGGCTTGGAGAATTTTGAGCATTACTTTACTAGCATGTGAGATGAGTGCAATTGTGCGGTAGTTTGAGCATTCTTTGGCATTAAGCCTCTAACCCTATGGACTGTGCCTCTTACACACAACACTGATTAATTAGTAAGCAAGCTAACAATAATGAAAGCAGGAAATAGAAGGCTAAAAACAATTTTACTAAAGAACACTAATCAGTCAAATTCTAAGAGATCTTATTCCCAGGGAAATAAAACAGACTCAACACTGCAGTGTTTCAGCAAACTATAGGAACTCACTTGCACATGAACTTATCAGCCCTGGCTGATAAAGGAATCACAAGGGGTCCCAGATGTTCACAATATTGCTGATTTGAGAGTCGTGGTCCAAGTATGAGCCCTTTAGCTAAGTCTGTATTTTTGTCTTTACCCTCCTGCCAAAGCCCACCAAGAATAAACCTGTATTTTAACAAGTTGGGTTTTTGCTCTTTGTAGCAGGGATCACACATACTGGGAAGGTGTGAGGTGTTTCATTAAAATATTGGAAAGAGTTATAGGGCTGGAGTTTGTGTGTAGGTTATAGGGCTGAGACTTCGCCCAGAATTCCATACTGTCGGGAACAGAGGAGATAAGTCTTAGATTTGGTGTCTTAAAACAGGTAATCAGGTATAAGGAAGGAAATGAGGCTGAAGGTGTCATAGGTGACGATGCTAATGCATATGGGCCTGCCCAGGAGTCTCTGGTCATTTTGGGGGTTTGGACAATGCTCATGTATTTGTGGTTTGGACAGTGCTTATGGTTTTGTGTGTGTATATGTATTCAGCTATGATACATAGGGACTTCCCTGATGGCTCAGATGGTAAAGAATGCACCTGCAATGCAAGTGACCCAGGTTTGATCCCCTGGGTTGGAAAGATCCCCTGGAAAAAGGAATGGCAACCCACTCCAGTATTCTTGCCTGGAGAATCCCATGAACATAGGAGCCTGGAGGGCTACAGAGTCAGACACGACTGAATAACTAACACAAACACGATACAGAGAGAGGGCTTCCCTGATGGGCTTAGCAGTGAAGGGTGCCTGCAGGAGACGTAGGAAACTTGGGTTCGATCCCTGAGTCAGGAGGATCCCCTGGAGGAGGAGCTGGCAGCCCACTCCAGTACTCTTGCCTGGAGAAATCTGATGGACAGAGGAGCCTGGCGGGCTCCAGTCCATGGAGTCGCAGAGTCAGACACAACTGAGCGACAAAGCAACAGTGTGAAACAGAGAACTCTTGTTTTCATTTCAGTTTTTCGTGGCAGAATGGCCACGTGTGGTGTTGGTGTGGTGTGAAATGGTTCTGTTCCACAGAATACAATGGCGCAGCTATGTCAGGCCAACTCCTAGCAACACCAAGATCTAGCCAATGGTCCAGGCCAGTTTCCAGCTGTCACGGGCTGCTTGCCCCTCTCTCAAAGCTGAAGATGAAAACAAAAAAAAATGTGACCCAGAGAAGAGGGCTTGCTGACCAGCGGAAGTAGACAGAGATAGATGTTGGTGTCCAAGCACCACTCGAAAGAGGAAACTACGGACTGTGGGTGTTTCAGCCCCATGTTTAAGTACTTTAAACTTTAAAAGTCCCAATTTATGTACTTCAGATCCCCTATGTTTGTCAAGGAACTTTTTTTCTTGAATTTATCTTTTTATGTGTTCATATAGGGGACACAATGTCTTGCTGTTTTTCATATGATGATCCATGTACTTCTAACAATAAATTGTTTTAAATTTAAATTACATTTATATAGACATAAAATTGTGCATAATTTTTATGTATTGGGTTGGCCAAAAAATTAGTTCAGATTTTTCCATCAGATGGTATGAAAAACCCGAACAAACTTTCTTTGGCCAACCCAACGTGTAAATAAACATCTAAATACCATAACCGCTCACTTTTCTCTCCTCTTCCAATATCCTTCTTCCCATTTTCCAGCCCAAATAGAAACCTGTAAGTTATTTTCATTTGAACTCATGCCAGCAAAAAAAAAAAAAGCATTCACACTAGTAGAAAGCTAGGCATTTATTTATAAGCTTGCTAAGTCTTGGTTTTCTCATGTATAAAAGTGGAGTAAAACTAGTCTCTTCCTTATCATAAGGCTTTTAGTGTCTAGTATGTTAAGAGCTCGGTAAGTTATTGCTATTGTATTAGCTTAGATTTGCTCCTTCCATTTTTCCCTTCCCTTCTGTGTTTATGGTGTGTAACCCCCACCTGCCTCCTGAGCACCATGCTAAACCTGCCTACTTAAGATCACCGCAGGTTATCTCCCTGGGGTTTCGTCCCCAGCTGTTCCACACTGGATGGATTCCCTTCATTCCACACCATCCTCCCCAGTCCACTGCTGAGATCTGAGTTTCTGCTCCCTTAGTTGTGTAACCCTCAACAAGTTATTAAATCATTCTTTACCTCCGTGGGCACATCTGTAAAATGACAGTAGCTGCCTCATGGGGTTGTTGTAAGTATTAAATAAATGAATACATGTAAAGCAGTTCTGAGCTTCCCAGGTGGCACTAGTGGTAAGGAACCCACCTGCCAGAGCAGGAGACGCGAGAGCCAGGTTTGATCTCTGGGCCAGGAAGACGCCCTGGAGGAGGGCATGCAACTCTCTCCAGTATTCTTGCCTGGAGAATCTCATGGACAGAGGAGTCCGGCAGGCTACAGCCCGTGGGGTCACAAAGCACTGGATACGATTGAGCAACTAAGCACAGCAAATACTATTCTGAGATTTTTATAATATTAGCACATCTGTTATCTGTATTCAGTGACTTCTCTCTCTTGTATATTATTTATTCAATACATCCTATATTTATTCAGATGCTAAGTCAGCCAGGATCCTGCCAGGAAACAGATGGCTTGCCCAAATGTGGTGATTTGAGGACAGTTTGATAAAAGGACTGCTTACAGTGATGTAAGCAGCATGCAAGGAAAGCACATGGAAGGAATGGTGACAGCTGGGCTCCGCTCCCACCCCTCGGCCGATGGAGCGAAGGGGAATGGCCGACAGACCTGGCGGGAGTAGGTGGTGTGAGGGGCCCGAGTGACGGGGAGAATCAGGAAGGTAACCCATGGCAACCATGCGGGGAGGGGCCAGGGGATTATTAATCCCATGACCTCATATTCCTCACTCCCTCCCATACCCTGTTTATCACCCAGCCTAAAAGGATGCCAAAAGCTAAGAAAACCCGTTGAGGCAGTCTCTACAGTTCAGCCTCCTGGGGACATAGAACATGGTGGAATCATGTAGACAGGGAATCTGGAGCGGCAGACCCTTAGTTGTTCAAGTATAATGTGAGCCGGCACCCTCTGCCATGGGCAATGTCACCCGAGCTTTTCAGGAGACAAAGGTCACCCGAAAGTTTACACAAACCCTTGATACACAGTGTTCTAGTAAGAGCAAACAGGATAGACTGAATTCCCGTGTTCCTGAAGTTTCCCGCATAAGTAGCCCTTAAATGAAGTCGATAAAATTTATAGATGGCAGCCTGTTCTTCTGCTGTGTTTTCATAGGTGTGCCAGTTGCCAGCCCTGCAGCAGCCCTTTTTGTCTCTTCCACCAGCACCGGGTTGGAGTACAGGGAACTCACACTCACCCTATTTGTTTCAGCAAAGAGCTAGCTCATGCTTAATCTCACTGCAAAGAAACCTGGACAGTGCAGAAGAGCACAGGGATTTTTTTAGTGCGTACCACTGTCTCTGTCAGAGTTTCTGAGTATTTATATTTTTTGCTTATTTCTCAGTCTTTAGCTTTGTTCTGTTTAACAACCCCCTAACAGAGTCGGCCAGTCAACTGCAGTTCTCTTGAGATATTTTGAGAACAAAAATGACACACACACACACACACACAAATTCTATCATCAGCTAATACCTGTAAGCTAATATGATTGCCAGGGGTAAAGAGGGGGAGGGATAAATTTGGAGACTGGATTGATGTATACACATTACTATATATATGTAATAGATAAGTAATAAAGACCTGCTGTATAGCATAAGGAACTCTACTCAATACTCTGTAATGACCTATAAGGGAAAAGAATCTAAAAAAGAGTGGATATATGGATACCTATAGCTGAAGCACCTTGCTGTGCACCTGAAACTAACACAGCATTGTAAATCAACTATACTCCAATAAATTTCTTTTAAAAAAGAGCAAAATTGACACACATAAATTTTATCATCAGCTAATACACCTACACTAGTGGCTAACTACCTGATAGAAAGAGCTTGAGCAATATTCTATATATTTTCATGAAAAGAGGTTTATGCTGACAATTTTATAACTAGGTTGTGATAGTGGAAGTAAAAAGATTGAGTTTTCTTTATGCTCTCGGTGCCAGTTTTAAATGTATTGCCTCTGACCCTCAAATTCCAATGTCAGTGTGGGCTCCGTGATAATAGTTGGCGTTCTTCTGGGCCAGTCTTCTCAACAGAAGTGTGATGCTAGGCTCTGTTGAAAGAGGGCACCGAGGGCCTTTGCAGGCGGGAAGGGTGACTCTCACTGGCTCAGGCTGCTGTGTGGTGCTGGTGGGGAAGCAGTGAAGGGAGAGGATATCCAATGGCCTCTGCTCCAGCCATGCGCCCAGAATGCATACTGTCTCCACGACCTGCAGCCCTGACTCGCCCTGGGGACCACCTTTCAAGACCCTGCCAATAGGAAAACTGAGCACGCTTGGCCTCTAGCCGTCAGAGGTCCCCTGACTCCCTCGCAAGTCAACTTGCTCACATTTCACTCCTGGGTCCCTTTGCACGTGACCATGGAGTACAACTGGTCACCTGCCTGTACTACAGGTTTCACAATGCAAAGGCAGATTTGTGGCAGCAACTCTGTAGCTCCTGGAGCCCCAAATATCTGTGGAAACTTTGCTAATCCCTGTTCTGCTTTATTGGTGGAAACAAAAATAAGTAATAAACACAAAGCATCTTTTTAAACAACTCCTGTTGCTCTATTTGGTTTTTCTCTCCATAAAAGTGATATTTTCATGTCATACTTTACTTTCATATGTTACCCCTTAAGTTTTTTAAATGAACATGTTTATGGGTAAACTCAGTTCAAATAAGGATTTAAAAGGACCTCCTGTGATCTGGGTTACTCTGCAAGAATGGTCCTAGAAACAGATGCTGGATTTGTTCTCTACCTGTATTTTTCCCTCCTCACATAAGGAAGTCAGTAGATATTATTTGAATGTATGGGTTTGCTTTATAGTAAGTTCTTAAATATGGCAACCTTTATCAACTTACTGTAAAAAGCAAGGCCTTTAATAATAAGCCCTTGTTGTTTGTCGGTGGTATATTTCATGAAACCAGGCGAGATTTCAGAGATAACTAAAGTTCTTTTTTTCGCCTTGGCCTGCTGTAACTTTGGCTGTCACCTTCCTTATTCCTTTACCTCACTCCCCAGTTTACTGGGGCAAGGTTGCTGGGTGCAGCGATAATGAATAGTTGTAGTTAACTCTTTTTTGGACTCTAATTTTTCCTGAGATTCAGTGAATATAAACACTATACCATTCTACTTTTCCTCGCAAAATATTGTTACAAAAGATCCTTTTAAATCATTTTTTTGCATCTCACAGTATTTTTTTTTTTTTTTAATTAAAATTCTTTTTTTTTTTTTGCTGTTGAGATCTTAGGTTCCCCAACCAGGGATCAAACCAGCATCCTCAGCAGTGAACGTTTGGAGTCCTAACTTTTGGACCTCCAGGGAATTCTCTCACAGCATTTTTATAGTGTTAAATCTCCTACATATCAGTTACTTATCTCCTGCATATGTGGTATAATTCTGTGGCTTCATTATGGTAACAATAGAAAACATTTAGGCTTCAGATGGTTAACAAGGGAAAATACTCTGTATAGGATAACAGGTCAAAGAAAAACATATTTGGGGATCCATGGTTTTTTCTTTGAAACTTTTTTTAAGGAAAATGTTTTCTCTATTTGGTTGTAGCACCATGAAGGTAATCAGTTGATATTTAGTATTTTGAAACGTTCTAAAGAGAAACATTTTCATTTTTAATAGCTTCTCTATAGAAAGGTAACATAAAAATCTTAAAGTTCTGATGAATATGTCTTTACCAGCACACAGCCCTTATTTTTTTCCATATTATTAGTGCAGGTTAAAAAAATAAATTCTTTAAAAAAACTAGCACTGGTTAATACCATATGGTATTTACTGTCTCATACTGTAGGTGTGACTCAGAAGCAGTATAGACATTTATGTTTATCTCCTGAAATTTCTTGAAGGCCCATAATAGTAGAGACATTATCTGATTTTCTTACTACTTCTTCCCCATCAAGCGCCTAGCTCCCAGCAGGTTTTCAGTAACAATATGGAATAAACAGTTTGTACTCCTACATGCCTCCCCAGACTCTTAGGTACCTCAAACCATCAATTATCCTCTTTCTCCAACCTCTCTCTCTACTGGTTATTCATCCTTAGTAATATGAACAGGTTGTTAAGGAAAACCCCTCTGCTCACCCAGGCCTGGCCACTTGTCCTGTCCTCTTGACTTTTCCTTCACAGCCAAGTACAGGCCTGTGCATGTGTGCATTTTGTTAAGTCACTTCAGTCGTGTCCGACTCTTTGTGACCCTATGGACTGAAGCTCCCCAGGCTCCTCGGTCCATGGGATTCTCCATGCAAGAATACTGGATCAAACCTGTGTCTCCTGCAGCTCCTAAACTGCAGGCAGATTATTTATCGCTGAGCCACCCGGGAAGCCAACTACAGGCCTTCTTAGAGACGAAAGACCTGGAGTAGGTAGTTACTTTGGTCTCACAGAAGTCCCAGTTCCCACCTTCGCCAAAAGTGCTTATTATCCAGGAACGTAAAGCTTCCCGACTGCACCCAGTACCTGGGAGTGAAGTTATACATAGCTCTACTCAGAACATCTTTGAGCTCCACAAGTCCTGCCATCAGGTCTCTCCTTCAAACTGGTTCTGGCTGAGGAACATTGCCAGGTGTTAGACCTGCTCATTTTGAGTTCAGGACAAAACAGAAACGTGCAGTTATCCATGGGGTGGTGACTGGGTATCTTGTGTGTCTGAAGAATTGCTTGAATGCAGCAAAAAATAGTTTAATAAGTCTCCCTGCTAAATAGGGAGGTATTTTAATAAAGAGCACAAACTAGAATATACAAAATGAGACGAAAGAGAAACTTAGATGTCAACTCAGGCTTTATGCTGATTCCATGCCATGTGGTGATCCTTAATTCACACTTTACAGTACCTTAAAGGAACTTCAAAATGGTGTTAAGGAGCAATTAATGTGTAATAAAGTGACACTTTATGATAAAGGATCAATATTTATCCATATACCTGACTGAAAACTTGTATCAGACTTACGTCAAGAATACTGGAATGCGTAGCCATTCCCTTCTCCAGGGGATCTTCGTGACTCAGGGATCGAACCTGGGTCTCCATCATGTAAATGACAAAAACCTACCCAGAATCGACTGATTTCTCCTTTCCTGCAGATGCAGCTAACATATGAAATGTGCCAGATTTTGCCAACTAAAAGAATTTTCAGAAGGTAAAACTAGCAATATTAGAAAATGACTTTTAAGATAAACCATATAGCTTCCTTAATGTGAAACAGAAATCTCACCCAGAATAAACAGGAACTTCAAGCCAGAACAATAAAAATGTTGCAAACCAAATAACCATTCTTTACACTTAAAATATTGACCTGAGGATATAACTGTATTCTACTTTTGCATCTATACAAAGATTCAATTCATCTGCAGACCCACAATGATTATACTAAAAATAATCCCAAAGTGGTCTGTAGACTGCTCTGGCAGGGTCTGCTTTAATTTGAAGTAACAACTTCCCAGTCACATACAGAAAAGATCTCAGGACAAATATTTTAAATCTATCAAAGAACTCAGTTGTAAAAAGTCTTATTATTGTACTACCTTTTTTAGGATACCACCAATTTTTGATGAGATACACATCAAAGACATTTACGACATTTACTATGGAAAGACATTTACTATGGAAAGAATCAGGTATGCCTGGCCTAAACACAATGCATACACTGTCTCACTATGTGTATATATATATATGGTGTGTGTCTTGTGTATAAGACACACTTTGTGTCTCTGGACATGAGCCCTTTAACACCAATACCTTCACCCATAAAATGGGGAAAATATCCATGGAAGTCATTCCCAGTATTACTGGATAGATATTAGCACTTTGTAAAGAAAATACCAATGCAAATTAAAAGCATTAAGCATTCTTATTCATTTTCTGTGCTTTTAATAACAAAAGCTCACAGAAGTGACAAATTCAAAAACAGCAATAGCAGTAGCCTTTTCTAGCTATCTAACAGCTTAGAAATGATTTGAGAGCTTTTTGCTATTCAACAGATATCCATTCACAGAGCTCTGGAAAAGTAAGTAATCTTTGAGAATAAGACTCCTCTTCTTAGCAATAAAACCTCAACTTCCTAAGCCAATATATAATAATCCTAAAGGAAAATATTTATCTCTTCTTTATCTTTTAAAGTTAAAGCTTAGTTCTAACCATTTTCAATAAAATTCTCTTTCCATATTCCATACCAGAAATGGCAGTTCCTTAAAACCCAAGTTTTACACCACAGTTCAAAAGCAGCAATTTTTCGGTGTTCAGCTTTCAAAAAAAAAAAAACCCCAAGTTTTAAACACTTGCTTTTCTGCCCAGAAAACAGTTATTATGTTTCTACATTGTCAGTAAGACAGAAGATATCCTGGTGTAGAACATTTATTTATTTATTCCATGGAACACTCAAAGTTTAGATCAGTGGGAATTATAATCAAAGAATTGTACATTTTCTTCCCACATATATCGCTTTGTATTAGGAAATGACATTGTGATCCATTTCACTACAATATTACAAAATATTTACAAGAAAATATTAAAAATAACAAACATGAAAGGCAAGATGGGGGTGAAATAAACTGGTTTTTCCAGAAATCTCTACTCCAGTGCCCACAGCACACAATAAGAGAGCTAAAACAAATAACAAAGTTCCCCTTGATCACAAGTTGCCAAGGAATTGGAGTAGGGGAAGAAATCTGATGAAAATGGTGGTATGAAAAGGGATGGATGTTATTAGCAGCACTGCTTCAATAACCAATTTATGTTGAATGAAATACCCTCTCTTTTATATGCAGTAAATTCTGAACAAGGCTAAACTTTAAGATATTCCTTGAAATGAAATTAAAAATACCCTGACAATGAAAGCAACTCTTCCACCTAAGCTGAGTAAGAGCCTCTTTCAACATGAACCACTGATGTGAACAGAAGCCTGATCTAGCATCCAAAGCTGTCACAGCAGCCCTTCCATCTCTTTCATGAAAGCCTCATAGACATCGTCCTTAGTCTGCACCGACACGGGAACAGATGGGCCAGATTTGGGTGCTGTTTTGGCAAGAGGCACAGCAGAATCATCCTCAGACTTTCTCTGGGGAGCAGCAGCAGCCCCTTTATTCTCCCGACGCACCCGCAGTGCGGTCGGCACGAATCGTGTGATCTCTGCCTTGGGATTAGTGATCTGTGGCTTGGCACTGATGGTTGCCGTGGCTTTCTTCTCGATGGTGGCTGCGCTTGTGTCATCCGCCTTGGGTCGCTGGATCAAGTTGGGGGGAGCACTTAGAACCCCCGGGTTGGGTAAGGGAGCTGGTGGGAAGAGCCCTGGTGGGGCAGGTCCAAGAGGAGGCACCAGAGGTGGGCGCATCATGCCAGGACGAGGTGGAGGGATACCTAGACAAAGGAGAACACAATAATGTAACTACTATTAAGGACTTTACAAACACAGGCTGACAATTTCTTGAAATGGACAATTTGTAGAAAATAAATCATACTGCCTGCTATCTGAAACTCAGGAATATATTTTGATAGTAAAGAATACTTTTTTGTAAAACAGTATTCACTTTCCATCTGTATCCCAATTCTTACGTTTTCCTCCTCTCTTAATAATGTACTACTTTAAACTATAAAGTAAAAGTAACAATACCACCTGTTTTCAAATATGATCTAAGATGGCCAAATCTGTAATTTGACAACCTAAGATTCTATTCCATCTGTACAGTGCAAATGCTATCAAACCATGGTTGGGATTTGATTCCCATGCATTATTTACTGATTTACACAATATTCCTCCCCCTTAAAATGTAGCTGAATGGACAAGAAATACAATTTTAATGCTGGAATGAGAAAATCTGACTAATCATAAAATGTCACCATTACTGGAAAAGAATTCATGTCTTACTAATGGTGCGGACATACCATTACCATTCACCAGGAAGTGCAGATTAATTTTCTCCAAATATCCCCTTTCAGACTGAGAATAAAGTATCAAATTTTCTCAACCTAGGACACTATTGCTTATACACATTCATAATTATTCCATATACCACTGAGAGAGAAAAAAATGTCCAAGAACAAGCTGAGGAGCTTAAAAGGAGACCTTTACATTAAAATGAGACAATCAATGTAGTAAACCAGAAATATAGCTGCCACAGATAAGATCAAAGGAAATTTGCCTATCTAACCTTGACCCTGGGTAGAGAGAATGGAAGAAAAAAAACTTCCCCTTGTGACTGTAAGGTAAAAGTTGATACCCATGCAGATGTATAGAATGACTTCACAACTCTAAGTGCAGTCCTAAAAAAAAAATCTGAAATGAACAATTTAATCCGAAGTGTTCTCTGGCAAGGAAAAGTCCTCTCTGTGACAGCAGCCAATTCAAATACCACTGGGAAGAACTTAACTTCTACCTAGGCCAAAACAATTTAAAAACACCATTTTAAGATACCGCTTGATTTTAGGATACTGAAATGTGAAAATGTCTTAGGACAAAAGAAATATATAGTAGACAGAAAGCAAAGCTTCACCTGGAGGTGCAGGGGGAGGTAGCCGTGGCGGGGGTCCCCGAGGAGGAGGGCCAGGAGGCAGACCTGGGGGTGGGCCAGGAGGAGGGCCAGGGGGTCGACCGGGTGGTGGGCCGGGAGGTAAAAGGCGGGGCAGAGGCCCTCGGAGTCCTGGCATTCCAGGCGGTCTCAGGAACGGAGGAGCTCCTGAAATGAGAAAAGTGCATAGTTAACATCAAACAAATATATCTGAAGTAGTAATTGTGGCGTAAGATAACTGAGATGTGGTTTCACTTTAACTTAACATCAGATAACTTCGAAATTTATTATGGTCCATTTCTCTTTATTTCACAGTCCTAACATAAAACATTTTAAACCACAGCTCTGCTGGGCTAGAGATACACAAAGATGACATGTCTTAAATGGCTCCAACATAAGCTGAAAATGCAGTATGAAAAGCATGGTGCTTTAAGGATTCTCTGAAACTCATTAAGATATACAAAGACCACTGAGAATATCATAGGATAGGTAATTTTGCTTTGCACTAGTCAGAGAATGAACTCAACTGAAGACTTAACTGGCAGATTATTGGACTAAAAATCATAATTGGCCAGTAAGTTTTACATGTTGTTTCAAACTGTAAATTTACTTATTATACTTTTAAGTTGAAGACCCGATTAATACTGATGACTTCAGCCTCTAACTATACAGATTACACTAACATCCAGTAACTCCCAACCAAAGAAGGATATGCAGTAGCATCTACTGTGCCCTAGTCATGTTCACAACCAACCAAGAACTGGGTCAAGTCAGCATACTAAAGAGTAATTCTAAACAAACCCTCAGTTACATACTCCAGTTTCCACCTGCTAAACTGCTAATATCAGAACTGATAAACTCTGAAAAAGAAGAGCTCTGGAGAAAGAGACAGCTGTCACAAGTTCTATGACTTGCAAACAGTGTTGCTATGAATGAGCAAGTTGTGTTTATCCTTGGAGAATCTTGGTTTCTTAGAAAATTACACTAACAGGAAACCAGAACTCATTACTACTAATGATGTCTACTTTCTGGAATAACTTCACTGTAACCACATTAAGGCTTATTTATTTATAGCATGTAAGTACTTACCTGGAGGTGGTCCAGGAGGAAGGCCTGTAGGTGGTCCAGGTGGCCGTAAAGGTGGAGCAGGTGGCGGTCCAAGCGGAGGTGGTCCTGGCATGGGGGGTGCTTGTATCTGAGATGGAGGAACAGACTGTGGAGGGGCTTGCTGCTGGGAAGCTGCAGACGTGCCATCAGAGAGAGATTCCTCCTTATGCTGCTTCTGTGATTGCTTTTCTGCTTCAGAATCATCCGAATCTTCATCATCGTCCTCTGAAAATTCCTCGACTTCGCGTCCCTCCTCAGGGATTTCCTGACCTGAAAGAAATTTGAAATCAGACAAATGGAGCAGATTCATATTTTACAGCCTATGAAATAGCGATGCCTGTAACACATGCTCAATAAATGCTTTCTTAAAACTAACAACCAGTCTGCTTCAATAGAATACTCAGATATGCCAAGAATATAGTAGCTTTCTTCTCATTCATACTAGGGCAGCAGAGTGCAAAGAGTCCAAGTTTTAGAACAAGACAGACCTGGACTTAAATGCCAGTCCAACTACTTACTGGCTGGCTAACTCTGGGCAGCTTATCTCAGTGTCTCCAAACCTTGACTTTTGAAAAACAAGAATTTATTACTTGATTGCTAAGATATTAAATAGAAAAATGTATGTAAAGCAACTGGCAGGAGGAAATACCAATCACTGTTCTTTCCATGACTCACCTGCCATTCGAAGCATCATGGCTTGGAGAGGAGTCAGCTCCTTCATGTTCTTCTTCTTCTTCTTCCTAGATTTTCCAGGCATATCTGCAAACCGTACACTCAGACCTAAAGGATCAGAGAAGGGAAAGGATCAACAAAATTCAGTATATGTTTACTATAAACAAATACTCTAAACACTAGCTATAACTGCTTCCCACTACTTGGCAAAAAGACAGAGCTATATTAAAGATAGTAAATCAAATGCCCACTGGTGGTAAATACATGTTACAGTGATTTTAAAGTTGAAAGTGAAAGTGTTAAGTCACTCAGTTGTGTCCAACTCTTTGAGACCCCATGGACTGTAGCCCACCAGGCTCCTCTGTCCATGGCATTCTCCAGACCAGAATAATGGAGTGGGTTGCCATTTCCTTCTCCAGGGGATCTTCCCAACCCTGGGAATGAACCCAGGTCTCCTGCATTGTAGGAAGATTCTTTACCAACTGAGCCACTACTACTAAAAACTTTATGCCAATATAACTGAACATGCAGATTCAAGTAATTGATAATTTTCTAGAAAAATGTTACTTACAACTGGCCAAAGGAGTGACAAGATCAGAACATAGAAATTAAAATGGTAGTCAAAGATCAAGTTCCTCAAAGGCACCTGGCCCAATAACTTTACAAGGAAATTCAGCCAAATGTTAAGTTACAGCAATTTCCTATAAAAGGGTACAGGAAAAGATGGAGTGCTATCCAGAACTTGAAGCTAGCATAACCCACACACCAAAACAAACTGCTGGCCAACATAAAACATAAGCAAATTGAATTCAACAGTGTTTTAAAAGAAAATAACTTCATGAACATGTAGGGCTGGTCCCAGAAATAAAAAAATGATTTAACATTAGAAAAGCCATGAATGTAATTCATTACAATAAACAGCTTAAAGAAAGAAAAATCATTAACAATATCCCAAGAGATGATTAAAAAGTATTTATAATAAAACCTCTTAGCAAACTTAGACTAGAAGGGAACTCCTTAACCTGACAAAGGCTTTCTACCAGACACCTGAAGATGCTAAATGGTGTAGTACTAGGAACGTTCTTATTCTTAGATGGTAAACATTTACAGGAGGATAGAAGTTCTATGTAGGCAGGCTTTAGTTTTGTTTACTCTGCATCCTTAGTGTCTAGAAAAATGCGTTGTACATAGTAAAAACTCAATTATTAGCTAAATGTCAACTCATAGTTAGGATAACCATTTCCAACACATGTGCATCAATGAATATATTAATATTCGTATTCATCATCATTCAATAGATAAAAAAACCAGTTGGTCCAAAAAGAGGAAAATGAGGCAAATGACCACAGGGAACTGCTGTGGCTCTAGTGACTTTCTGCTTTTCAGTACCACTTCTTACCTAAGTGTCCTCTACCATTTTTCACTACCAGTTCTATCTACCTCTTTAAACTAGCTTTCTGGTTTGCAACCATGATTTAAGGAATATCTGGAGAAAATTTTATCATTATCAATACTAATATTACTAATATATAAATACTAATATATAATATTACTAATATATAAATACTACTGAAGACTGCAAATCAATTACAAAAGAAGCTCCAAGGCTACTGGAATATGACAGATGGTACATCTTATAAAATTTCCTTAATGAATGACATAGCTACTTTCTGAAAGTACATGTAGCTCAGTCTGAATTCATAATAAACAGGTAACATACATTATAAGTATGACGTTTCCATTAAATCAAGACTCCTCACAGGTGTACCTTTATTTTAACTATGGTTCTTGTTTACTTAAGATTGCATGAACATAGAATTATATAAAGGACTTCAAACATAGATATGTAAATAGACTCATTAAATAACAATCAGGTGAATATGGTTTTCTTCCTACACATAACCATGATAGGATATCCTTATGCTTTTTCCCCAAAAGTGGACTTTACTATGTAGACTTTTTTTAAAAATCACATACACAGCTCAATTTTTTCCTCTCACAAATATCCACCAAGTACTTACTGTGTGTCAACAGCGTTGAGACTCTGGAGCTATAAAGATGAATAGAGCACTGATCCTCCTTTCAAGGCACTCACAATTACTTTCATGGATCCATTAATAAATCAAGACCTTCAGCTCGTGTGCTTTTTATTGCTTATACCATGAAACTTTCACCTTCACATACCTGATTTCTTTTCTTCATTGTTTTCTCTCTCAGTGTCATCACGGTGCACGAACTCATCCCCTTCACTTTCTCCATCTGATCTGTCACTGTCGCTGTCATCAGTACTGTCGTCATGCTTATCCTGGTCCATGTCTTCAGGATAGCCATCATCTTCACTGGTGCTAGAAACATCATCGTCATGACCCCGCTGAGCTGGAAAGGGAGGAGGGAGCCAGGATCAAGTTATACAGCTGGATCCTAAATGGTACCCCCAAATACAGAAAGCCAGGCTATTTGACTCAGAATAACTTGATTAAATTTTTTTTCTGTATGAACTCAGCTATTCATATAGTCTGACAATATTTCCACTTGACAACAGTTTTAAATTCTCCTTTTTTATAATGTAAGATTTTTTTAAAGCTTCAAAATTGAAAACAAATTCTACTCAGAAAGCTATATAAAGATATGCACATACACAATTATTGTAACTGTACATAAGGATGCTCTAGTCGAATGAAAATAAAGCTAAATGGGAAACAAGTACACAAGTTACCCAATTTTTAAGGTACTGATGGTAAGAGAGTGGTGTCTTCAAGGAAAGTCTAATTTAAAATAAAACAGACATTTCTATATTTCCTTATGCATGCTGTTTTCCTGAGTAGATCTATGATTTATCCATCTGTTGGTATGTACAGGGTAGCCTCATTTATTTCCCAAATTCTGAGGGTGGTGAACAAGATGTTATACAGCTAAATTAAAAGTGACAGTAGAAAGGTTCTAAGAGCAAAAGGAATAGTCACTCCTTACCAAGTTCAGGACTATATAACATGTCTTCATCTCGCCTACGAGTGGGAAGATCTAGGGCAAAGCCCACTTTGCGGCCATACATTTGTAAGACTTGAGGAGGAGGTGGGCCAGGGGGAGGACCTGGAGGTTTCCTGCCAGGGGGCAAACGTGGAACGCCATGTCCAAGAAGAGGAAGTATAGAAACTGCCCGAGTTGGAGGTCTGTAAAGAAAATTTACAGTGATCACATTACCAGTAATGAGATATACACTTCCTCTTCTAAACAGTTTTTAAAGGAGCTCTCAGGTCCTATCTAACCAAAGGAGAACTGCTTACATCCCCACTGTCCTTTACTTTCCACTGCAATACTTTTCGCACAGGACAGTCAAGAGGTGCTTTTACTATATGCTATTTGGCTCTGTTACCACCTCCTTACCCATAGGCTGAGGTCTTCTTAAGGATGGAGGGTGGCTGGGCCCCAGGAAGTGGAATGTCCTGGATCAAGATGTTGGAAGGAGCATGCGGCATATCTGGCAGAGGAATACTCTCCACTTCCACATGCTGGGCATTCTGAAAGAGAGAGTCTTCTGGTCAGTAAGAGTAATCCCCCAACTTAACACCACAAACTCTACATCAGCTGTTTCATTACCTGGATTTGCTTTCCACCTAACATTAAGTATCATGAGAAACAAAGATGGAAAGCCAAGTCAAAATTTTAAGATTGTCAGTAAGTTGAAACTTCAGGATGGTATGTATTCAGTGGTAGCACTTGGACTCTAAAATTAGCCTGCTGCTGTTGAATGTCTGTCACAAACAAGCTGTATGACAAAGTAAGTAACCTTAGCTTCCTTATCTGTAAAATGGGACCCATGCTACCTACTTTACCAAATTAAATCATTTTTTAAAAACATTTTTATCTTGAGGCAAAATTTACAATGAAATGTATAAATTCAGTGAATTTTGACAAATGCATATCTCATACTCCCTCCCAATCAATCCTTAACACTATCCCAAGGCTACTACTGATACAAATTTCTTCCTCCATAAATTAGTTTTGCCTGGTCTAGAATTTCATATAAATGGAATCACAACCATGAAGAAAGGATAGTATGTTTTTGAGATTTAGCCATTAAAATTTTTACCTCATGTTTTTTGGATTATTAGCTGATCATTCCTTTTTATTACTGAGCAGCATTTAATTTTATGAAAATGTAACAGTTTATCCATTATCTTATTAATGGGTAGCTGGGCTGTTTCCACTCTAGCTATTACCGTAGTGGCAGGTAGATTAAGTTCTCTTGTATAAACACATAGGTTTAGATTTGCTGGCTAATGGGGTAAATATATGTTTAGTCTGACAAGAGGAGGAGGTTCAACATCATGGAGTCTCCCATTATCAACTTTAAGAGTAAGTCTAACTATAAAATTTTAGTTTAGCTCTCAAAAGAAACATGATTACCTTGACAGCATCAAAATATTGGCTAAGTTGAGCCCTCTTCTGTTCATATTCTACTTCCAGCTTTCTCAATTCTTTGTAAATATCTGGATTCTCTTTCTCATAGAGTCGTAGAATACGTTCAAATGTTTCACGTAGCTTTTTACGCTTGTCTTTCAGCACTTTCTCATTTAACTGTGGCTGCTGCACTGGGTTAAACTCTGAGAGGAAAAAAAGCAGATTATGACATTAAACACAAACTGTCACTTCAACAGATGACATCATTTATTAAAAATACACTTATATGTTAAAACGTTTCAAAAAGAGATTTAGACACCAGATATATTCTTGTCAAAAAAGAACTGCACAGTTTATTGAAATTTCATCCCTTTAAGATGGCTATTAATTTTACTTCCTTTCCTAAGAAATGTCACCTAATTGACTTTATTATCATTGTAATAAAAATAAATTTTCATTCCTTTATGCTAACAACCTGACACAGCTATTAGTATATCAACAACTATAGGCCTGGGCTTACATACTACACTGGGTCTGTCATTTAATTCTGAAATCCTGTGCACTTAAAACTCTCTGATCTTCAGCTTCTTCTGGAACATGGGGACATCAACTACTTCACAATCAAGCAGATATAAACTGGTATCTGGCTCACCACTCAACTATTATTTTTATATCAGTTAGTGTCCCTTGTTGAGCTATTTAAACCTTTCCCTTCCAGTGTGTTCAACGTGGAGCTTAATTTCATGTCTCCAAGAAGGACCAAAAGGGACTGGATTTAGCAAAGGACTCCCAGGTCTGCCTGGTCAACCATACCTGCCTCCCTCCATCTCCCTTGCCAGTGACTGACTCAGAGATCAACTGGCACATGAGCCATATTGGGACCATATCTTTCTCTGAGACTTTAAATACGGGAGAGAAGCTCTCACAAGTAGGAATGAAATAAACCTAGAGCTGTCTATGGCGTCATCTCTCAACCATCACTAATTCCACCACATATTCCACCTTCTATCCAAGAAATTCACTGGTTGGATAGAATTTCTTATATCTAAGAAATTCACTAGGTCAGACAGATGGACAGTCTTGCTCAAAATATTTGGGTTTTTGAGGCCCATTTCCCTCCAGGATTTCCCAATTATAGGAGTCAAGGAATACTTTATATAGAGTTTTATAAATTATAATAGAGCTCTGATGACTAGTGTTCCTTCCTCCTTTTTCTTAAAGATTCACAAGCTTACTTATTGTCTTTCTTAAATCTTATTAACACTTTGATGATATATTCAAAATCAGAAGTATGGTCTCAAACCACACTATTCCTAGTGTGATTCATGAAAGTGCCAAGTGTTTAACTTTAAATCACAGCTGCGCCCATTCCAAACACTGTAACCTTGAGAAAGGTAATGTCTCTGTGCCTAAGCTTCCTCAACTGTAAAGGAGGGACAATACACCCACCCAAAAGAGCTGTCATGAAAGTGAAGACCAAATGAAAATGTGAGGAAAAAAAAGAGAACCAACCCTGGCATGTAACAAGATAAGATCTAAATAAACCTAAGTTATTAATACACAATTTGGGGTCATTTAATAGGTAAATATCCTGACATGCCAGGGAAAGCAACTGTCCCTACCAGTATTTAGACTAGAGGCAACAAGTGGAATCAGTTATAGCTGAACTGGGAGAGATGTGAGATGATGCAGTCTGAACCAAAACTCTTGCCCAGGCTGGCTTCAGTATGTCACATTATTTGAGAAAGCTTTTAATACAACAACCCCACATAACTGGGTTTTTTTGGACCTCTACTTAATCCATCACTGAGAAGTTTCACTGCAGCTCTTTCACTACCTGTTTTTTGGGGCAAATCACGAAACCTGTATGGAAACCTTTGTAAACAAAATTTGTAAAGATTCTTTCAATATGGAATTGAAAAAAAAATGCAGGGACAGAAGGCAGAATTGGCAAAAACCTGACAGCTGAAAACTATGGAGTTAATTAGACTATTTTTGGATGTTGAAAGCTACTAAAAAATAGGAAAATTAAAAACCCCATGTTCCCAAGTTAACAGAATGGGTTGAATATGGAATCCATTTTGTGACTCGTCCTCTGTATTATTTATAACTACCTAAAGTCACTTTACGTCATTCTGGACTCCTACTTTTAATTAATTGTAATCTGTTAAAAATACTTCCAAAGACTTTTTTCCTTTCATACCTGTAAGTATAAAATATATAAATAAGGAAATAAGGGTTAAATAAATATGTTATACAATCTTTGGGACTTGGTAAAACTGCATTCTATTTTGTAGAGGTTTTTTAACCTAAAGGAACTTCTCTGTGAATTAGAATAGAACTTCCAGTGGCAGCATCACAGATGATTCTCAAGCAACTCAGATACAAGAAAAGACAACATGCAGCTATTTCAAATGGATTCCAGTAATGAAAAAGAAGTGATACTGAAGATGCACGTGATGAGACTAGATAAAATTATCCTATATAATGCAAAAAGGGAAGAAATTCTAATACGATATTTTTTTAAACGTGATTTTAAGTATTTGATTTCTTCTATGTCCTTACTAAATAGTCATTTATCTATGGATCGTCTATTGGAAAAGAGGGGCAACAGACACATTCATGGTGGCCCAATATTGAGATTTACATGGTAGCTGCCAACATTGAAACCTAAAACAAAAAAAGCCCAAGGTGATTTCAAAAAGCAGACTTAGTCTTCTCTTAAAAAAATGAACTGGCCAAACTGGGCTTTTGTTATCTCATAAAGAACAATTAGCTAAAGCTAAATAACGGCTTCCCTTATTCTAGATGAGATTTCAGGTTGGTAACAGCCCTTCACTCCATTTTGTTTTTCTAACACTAAAACTAAATTCAAGCACCATGTGCTGTCATGTTTTTTTCTGTAATTCTTGTATCTGTTCTGCTTCACTCATTAACTGCCTATCTCTATGTATCAGACTATTATCTCTGCTATAAAATCTATCCCTTTACAAAATCTTACCCATTTCATCCAATTTTTCCATGTCCCGGATAATTTGTTTGGGATCCTTCATCTTTAAAACTGCAGCTCGTACCATCATGCGCTGTTTTTTGTTCTTAAAAAAAAAAAAAAGATAAAAGAGCACAATTTGCAGAAGCTGAATACTCCTGAGTTTTCATGTCAATGTGTCTCAAAAATCCATTTAAACTGAAGTTGAACTTCTTGGTTTCTGATCATTTGTTTCAACCACCAGAAACAGGAGTAGTATAATTTTTTTATTCCCCCAGATGTTTCCAATGTAGACAAAAAGATGTGTTTTGCAAAATTTAATGCTAGCAATGAAACAAGAATGAACAGTTGAAAACTACTGAAAAACTAGGTTCTCTCACTGTGTTAAGGCATGATACTAAAATGTAAATCCTTTTTTATTCTGGGGACATTTTTCCACAAATTTAACAAATCATCATCAGGAAAATTTAGTGTCACATTTACTTCCATTCACTAATTTAGTAGCTTCCAACAAAGCAGTTAAATGGCAAGAGAAGCATTTTTTAAAAGTATTTCTTTAAGTCACTGAGAATGGTAATCAAATAAAAAATGTTATAATAATTCATCATGAGCTTATCTACAAACTTAGTTCAGTCTCCCAGTACTGTGGCTTAGTAAATCTTATGAGAAGCATAAATCTTTTCTGCCAAATAACTGGAAATGTTTCTAAATCCACTCATCTCCAATAAGAGGTGTCAAATTACACTTATGTCTAACAGGATGCTTCTGGAATCATACCTTCTTTAATTCTCTTTTCCGAGCTTCTTTTCCTTAAGAGAGGGAGAGAACATAAAACTTAAAGCCTTGAACATTAGCATTTTCTCCAATTTAATACAGGTAATTTTTTACTGTCAGAGGTTGCTCTGTGTGCTGTAGGATATTTAACACCATTCCTTGCCTCCACTAGATACCAATAGCACCCTTCTAATTACGGCAATCAAAACCGCCTCAAGACATTTTTAAGTTACTTAAAAAAATAACTATGAACCTGAAAAAATGCCATTAAGTACTAAAAAGGCACTTACAAAACAATTTGTTAAAAATGTCACATACAAAAAAGAAGGCTTTAAACTAATTCTACTTTGCAAGTCCATCAAATTAGAAATATGGGTACTATCTTTTGTTGCATGTTTAAAGTTTTAATCATGTGCCCACTAGAACACTAGATAACTTTAATTACAAATACTACAGATCTTATAATTAAGAAAATAATAAAATAGATTCCCTGAAGCAATTTTTACCATCCCTCTTCTTCATCATTCTACATTAATGAACACTTACTGGCTTGGTCTGTAGGGTTCATAAATTTTCCACTTTTGGTGGATGATGTGGATCTCCGCCCCATGTTGACAAGTTGTTTGATTTACTTGCTTGTTTACAAAATAAAACCTAAAACCTGCAAAGACAAAAAGGCTTATTTTTCCTTAATTTACAAAATTTCTTCCTTTTTATATTTATAAAATTTTCTTCCTGACCATCTCTGAAAAGAAACTTCTATTATTAAGACCTTGTTCTTTCCCTAGTTTTAACTTAATGCCCAGGAAAAACAGCTTCAACTTCTCCAACCACAAAAAATTAGATTCCTATTATTTATAAAGGTAACAATGAGTATGAAGATTACTACAAGATTACTACTATCATTAACTCATCAATTAACTTTCTTTTATGGATCACAGCACTGACCCATCAATTGGAAAAAATCAATCATCAAAGAATGTTTCAGCAATATGACACACACTATGTACACGAGAGAGTCATTTGTTCTTTCCTTATATTCTCCCTTTATTTATATGCAGGGTGAAACAGGAGTAAAAGGGAAATGGGGGTAATGATCTGGGCTCAAGGACAAATAGCTCATCCTTGTCTTTCTCCATGGTTTCTTGGCATGTATTCTCACCACCTCTAAGACGGTAAAAACTCACAATTTAAGCCTATTTAATAATTCAGATTTAGTTCCAATTCAGATATAATTCTTGACTCTTAAACAGAAGCTTAAAAACATAAAACCACAGATAGTCAAAATATTATATGAGCTTGTATAAACATCAACATTAAGATACAAATTTTTCTTACTAATGTCTAACTTGACTCCCGACTCCTAATTTTTGAGGTAACTGAAAGGGGTAATTGTATATGAGGGACAATATTTTGTAACTGAAAACTTTAATTGACCTGAGAAATTATTATGGGTTCCCCAGGAGGCGCAGTGGTAAAGAGCGAGCCTGCCAGTGCAGGAGATGCAAGAGACTTGGGTTCGATCCCTGGGTCAGGCAGATCACCAGAGGCGGTGATGGCAACCCACCCCAGTATTACTGCCTGAAAAGCCACCGGGACTGAGGAGCCTGGCGGGCTACAGTCCGTGGGGTCGCAAAGAGCTGGACAAGACTGAGCCCACACGCAGGGAAGACACTATCACAATCACCTCTTCCAGTTATTCCAAATGGATGACAACTTTCTGATACTTTGCTCTTTCCAATAAGAAAGAGTAATACATTTCCTTCCCTTTGAAAGCAGACACTTTTAAAGGGAGGGAAAGGGCAGATCATGAGGTAGATTTTTTTAAGCAGACCATAGAATTATACCTTCCCTTCACGAAGGTTTTGTCAGGCAAGTTTATTAGTTAATGTGTCTTTCATAAAGTGTCCAATTGCCTTGATTTCTGCTAAATGCTTCAAAGCTGTTCCAGTCGCAACTAATTTACCCTGTCAAGGGTTTGCTTCTCAGAAAAACTGGAATTGGGGAAGAAAGGAAGCGGAAACAAGCAAAATTAGCACAAATAAAAGCACTCACATCTTTGATGGCCTGTATCTTTTTTGCTTCCCTCTCTCAATTACCCTCAGGCTCTTTTTTTTTTTTTAAACCCTCTTCTTCCACAAATGAAACCTAGGATAGTTACAGAGGACACTGGAGCCTTAGTCTGCACTAACTACTTGTCTTGTCTAAAACCTGAGGAGATGGGTAAATCGGGTCACGAATCGTTTAGGGTAACTCTCAACAGTCAAAAAGGCTCCCAAGGGACAGAACCCAAGTCCAGCAAAGAAGCCAACAGCATTTGCAACCGCCGAAACCATAGCGACGGTTGACCCCCGACTCGAGGTAGCAGCAAACCTAAGGCAACCAACCGGTCAGCGTCAGGAGGCGGCGCTGACCGACCCAGGCGAAGACAGCCGCTTAACCGCTGGAGGCAGCGCCGCCCCAAGAGACCCCCTAGTCCGCGATCGGGGAGACCCATCGCGGAGAACAAGAGCGGGACTAAGGGGCCTGGCGTTCCCGAGGCAACCGCGCGGGCCCCGGGAAGGGACGGGAAAGGTGAAGTAACGGAGCGGAACCATCCGCACACTCACGCTTCTGCTGGGCTCCTGGGGCTGTGAGAAGCGGGGAGGGGACGACTCTCGGCCCGTTTCACTTGGTAAGGGCCTTCACCTCTGCTTTTCGGTCAACCACCCAACCACCGCCATCTTGAAACCTCGCGCCCCTCCGCCATCCCTACGTCACTTCCCGGCCGGAGATCTCCGCGTTTCTTCGCCCTGGAACCATAGAGAGTAACCGAGAGCTGCAGGACCAGAGTCTCTTCCGCCCCAATACAGTACCGAATTGGTTGGTTATCTGCTAAGAGCCCGCCTCCACCACTCAGAACAACGGTTTCATGTTGATTGACACTTGTCTAGCCCAATAAGAGTGTAAAAATGAAGCGGGTGGGCTCTGTGTTGGCTGAGGAGACTTCTGTTCTAGCTGTCGGGCCACAGGCATTCTGACCTAACATCCGAGAGTGGCATTTATTACAGGCCGATTCCAGATAGGGGACTATTCAGCGCTATGTGTCACCTGGAATTGTGTTTCTGTAGGTTTTCTCCTCGTTTATGACGTAAGCGCATGAGATCTTTCGGGAGTTTCTGTTTGAAAAGGAATCCCGGAATAACGCTTGCTGCCGTGCTTCATGCATTTAGCTAGCTTGGCTTGCTCCTGGAAGTTGATATTTTTCCAGAAAACATTTGTAGACCTGAGGAAATCAGTGTAAATGTTAGAGTCCCAGATTGCTAATCTACAGGACTCGTTTTTTGAAGAGGAAATGTGAGGACACACGTATAGTCAATTTTAAGTTTACGAGAGGTGAGGTTGGTTTATATTGTGTCTTACCTACCGGTCTTTTCACTCACAAAATATCCTTTATCATGTCACCGTACAAAGGGGTGTGTTCCCTTAGGTCTAATCTTCGTCCTTCTCTTTTGTCTGCTCTTTATCTAAGACTCCTCCCATATCTTTTCCCCTTAAAGGTGAGTTTAAACATTCAAAAATAGTATCTCTTACAGGAAAGTATGTTAGATATGGGCTTCCCTCATAGCTCAGCTGGTTAAGAATCTGCCTGCAATGCAGGAGACCCCTGTTGGATTCCTGGGTGGGGAAGATCCTCTGGAGAAGGAAATGGAACCCACTCCAGTATTCTTGCCTGGAGAATCCCATGGACAGAGGAGTAGCCTGGCAGGCTACAGTCCATGGAGTCGCAAGAGTCGGACACAAATTAGCAACTAAAGAGAGAGAGAGATGTTAGATATAGGTCAGTTCTTACTATCAGTTATAAATATTCCAAGATCTTGACGGAGATACATACTAATTTTTTAGAGAATATTTAAATGTGCGCTTAACCTGTAAGATTGGTCCCTTACCTAAAGCTTTGTTTTACAAGATTATTGATTTGGTTTTTGGCTGAATTCTGTGTCCCACAAGAGCAGTACGTTTTTGCACAAGAGCAGTACGTTTTTAAGTTTCCGAATCAGATAATAAATGCAAAATAAAAATTTTGAAGGTGAACTAAATTGTGATGTTTTGCAACTAATTTATAGAAACAGAGTCAGAAGGGAAAGAAAATGAAGACTAATTTTGAAAAGCTATAGTGTTTCATCTAAATTTTTGAGATACGTTGTGCTTTTAAAATGTCAAGATGTCTTTTTTAATTGGATTCAAGAATCAACTGTAACAAACATTCTTGCAGGAATTACTTTTAAAATAATTTTGTAAGTAGAACCCACAAGTCTCAATGGGGAGTTAGTGGTAGTTAGGATTTAGAAAATAAACCCTTGCTTCAGAAATTCAGCTGAACCGCTAGGCCTCTATAGCCTTGGGATTTTTCTGAAATTAGATATTAATGTAATGGATCACCTAAGGTTTTTATATAGCAGGGAAAGCTTCCTCCTGCTGGTATTGAAAATGAAATTTAGTTTTTATTAAAACTCATAAAGTAATAAATTACAACTTTCCTTTAAACAAATTCTTAAAAGAGTAGCAGGTGCCTCTCCTACATTTAAATACATTATATATATATATGAGATTTGCTTATTTTAAAAATGTTCCAAAGTGTTTAGATATTCACTTGAGGAAAATTTAATCATCACACCACAGTTGGTCAGGATTGATTGCAATTACAGCAACAATTTTTATTTTTTATATTTTAACCTTTATCTCTTAACAGTCAATCTGAATTACAGAGTAGTAATTAATAGAAGTTTCCAGAACAGCCGCCTCCTTTGAAGTAAATTGTTACAAACCAGATTTCAGTCTCTTTCAGTTTAGGGCAAATTGCATTTAAACCGATGGTCACAATTACCGTAGTCTTTCTGTTCCATTCGAAGGCTTAGCTTTCATGTGGGTGCAAAAGTTACTATGTCCCTTAGAACTAAATGATGTCTGAAGCTAGTGATAGTCTCTTCATTCAATGCAAATTTTGAAAATTTTGACTGGGAATTAGAAAAGGAAAAGGTCACCCCTACACGCTGCTCTTCAATAGCATTCACCCTAATGTTGATCTGTAGAGCACAGTGAGAGGACATCCCAGGATGCAGTCTTTCACTCACAGGTCTAGCACCAACTGATATTCATTGTTGATAGAAAACTCTAGAGTCATCTAGTTGTAGCATTTCTGAATCCTCGGAGTTGTTTGCTGTATTTATATCTTGTTGGAAGCTTATGGAAAATGAACCTAATCAGAGAAGCAAAACACCATTATGGAGAGAGAAGCAGAGAAATATTCCCAGTGGCAAATAAAGTAACTTTATTTCATTTGATGTTTTACTGTGTTGGTGACCTCAGTAATGGCATGATGATATTTTTCTGAAGCTGACTTGAATTCCACCAGATGCTTCTCGTAACTTTTGATGGCTGCTTGAAGCTGTGTTTTCTCCACTGCTCCCAGGATGGCACGGAAGATCATATCTATCCCAAGGCCAAGAACAGCAACTCCTATGCTACCGAGGAGAGACGCACCAATTTGAGCTAGCACAGTGACCAACTTGTTAATTATGCCAGTTGTGACATTTGAGCCCACAAGTTTAACAGCCACTGCACTGGCGGCAGAAGTGGCTTCTCCCAGGATGATGGAAATAACCTTCTGTACTATCTCAATTTTCTCGGTTTCTCTTTCCTTAATATCCTGAAGTTTTCTATAAAGAGTTGGCTCTAGTTTATCTTTTAGTGCTTCATCCACCTTTTGCAATTCTTTTTGGATGTTCATTATGGCTTGGATGATGATATCACAGTTTTCTTTGATGGTCCCATCTCTTTTCATTTCAATGGAAGGTAACGTACACCCTAAGTGCGTGTTTAAAACCCCAATCAGCTTATTGGTGGCATGGAAGCTGTCAGATAAGCAGTCAAGGAGCTCCTGGTGAAGACGGTTTACTTCTTGTCGCCTTTTTGGGTTCTCTGGATAGAGGAAGTCACTTTGAGCCATATTTCAAATATGGTCTCTGAAAAATACAATAGGAAATCTTTACTAGAAATCTTGAAAAATATCTACTGGTTGCATAGATTTGACCAGGAACTCTTTTACTATGTGGGTAAAAAAGTAGTATGCTACCAAAGGAATTTCTCAGGAAACTCAACATGTTCTTCAAAATCATTTTTTTAAATGTGAAGTCACTGTATGAAAATACGGGTAACATAGTACAACCCATGGATGCATTAATTATGGTATTAGATCTTGTGATGGGGAGAATCCTAGATAGTACAGATTTGTGTTTGTCTAACATCTGATTAGAGAAGGCAATGGCACCCCATTCCAGTGTTCTTGCCTGGAGAATCCCAGGGACAGGGGAGCCTGGTGGGCTGCCGTCTATGGGATCGCACAGAGTCGGACACAACTGAAGCAACAGCAGCAGCAGCAGCAACATCCAATTATTAATAGATGTAATTATTTCCAAGTAATATTTAATAATGTATTTGAAGTGGTTAGCTCTTGATTACCAGTGCTCCTTAATTTCCTCAACCTATAGTCACCACTTTGAATAGACCTACCAAATTGATATTCTAATATTTGAAATTAGTAAGGTTAGAAGAATATTAAGATCTCTGAGTTTACAGGGCAATAGCTAATTTTATTTATGCACTCATCTTTTATTTGAGTGGTTATTCTATTTATTCTATTTATGGGCTTCCCCGGTGGCTCAGTGGGTAAAGCGTCTGCCTACAATGCGGGAGACCTGGGTTCGATCCCTGGGTCAGGAAGATCCCCTGGAGAAGGAAATGGCAACCCACTCCAGTACTCTTGCCTGGAAAATCCCATGGACTGAGAAGCCTAGTAGGCTACAGTCAATGGGGTCGCAAAGAGTCGGACACGACTGAGCGACTTTCCCTTCCCTTATTCTATTTACATGGTTTAAAAAGTATATAGCGTATATAGTATATGTAGTTTAAAGTATAACATATGCTCTGTTATTTTCAAATATTAAAAAAGAAATCAAAACACTTTATATCTTTACAGGCAAATATTTGCACTCCAAAACCTAAGAAGCATCCAGAGGTAACACAGAATATTTACAAAACGATCCTCATGATAAAAGTATATTTGCAAGATTGCTTAAAGTCTCACTTGCAGAGGCAGTCATGCTGGTGGAAGGGACAGAGCAGTTATGAATATCTCTGTTTCTCTATTTGCAAAGCTTTTACGTTAACTTCTTTAGAATTGTTTTTACTGCACTTGGCCATTATTCAGATAAGCTAGAGTTGGCCTCAGAAAGAAGATAATACCATTCCAGGAAGGTGTTAAGGAACAAGTAGCAAGAATCCACCATAGGGGGGGAAAAAGAGTACACCATAGAATGAATAAGCCAGATGTTTATATCCTGCTTGTGTTTGTACTTTTGGCTCAGAGAAAGGAGGAACAAGTGACACTCTTCTGAGTGAACGTGGGTGAAAGTTTGGACCCAGTGAGAACAATGTTCCTCACTATGCGCACTTAGGGTAGTCTTTCTACGTACCTGACATTGATTTTTTTGTTTGAACTCTGGGGAGAGAAGAATAAGAAAATGGAGTCCTTTTTACCTGTGTAGAATCTGGCATATTCTCATTGAAAAAACAACATGCTGATTAATTGGGGCCCTATCTTTCTATGACCATGGTTTTGGATATTTCTAGCCTGGTGGGCTGCCGTCTATGGGGTCGCACAGAGTCGGACACAACTGAAGGGACTTAGCAGCAGCAGCGGCAGTGTATTTATAGTATATTTATGGTATTTCTAGGCCTGGATATTGGGAACCTTGGAAGCATGGGATGAAGGAATGAAGATATTTTCTCTCAGGAAAGTAAACATGAATATGACCTATCCTCCATGTCAGAAAGATACAATATGGAAATGGAAATGGGAAATTTTTTTTTTTTTTTAAGACTAGTCAAGTGCAGTAGTGAGAAGGGAAATTTTTGAAAAACAGATTAGGAACATCATTATTTTTGCTCTTAGTTTTAGAAAAATGCACTAGTACCCCAGATGGAGTAAATTGTATCATGATCAGATATTCATTTTTATCTTTCATCCAGATATAGTATGCATACACATAAACACACACCAGAGTAAATTGTATCATGGTCAGAAATTCACTTTTATCTTTGATTTAGATATACTACAGACAGACAGACACACACACACCAGACACAAATGTCCACAAATCAGTAAATAGAAAACATCTCAATTCTGTTTAAAGAAATTGTTTGTTGAGTGAGTGAAGTGAGTGAAAGTCGTTCAGTTGTGTCCGACTCTTTGCGACCCCATGAGGTCCATGAGGTTCTCCAAGCCAGAATACTGGAGTGGGTAGCCATTCTTTTTCCAGGGGATCATCCCAACCCAGGGATTGAACCCAGGTCTCCCACATTGCAGGCAGGTTCTTTACCAGGTGAACCACAAGGGACTATTAAATATTCCCCAAACTCACTATTGGGTTGCAAACTGTAGTTTGCTAACCACAAACTATTACTTTGATTTTGCTTTTTATCTCCTAGAAATTTTACACTAAATTTTTTTGTTGTTGTTCCTAGTATTCAGATCTTATCATGAAGTGAAAACTCCAATTTCTGGCTTTGAGTCCTGAAGATCACAGACTACATCCCCATTCAGAAATTTAGGTGAGAAGAGTCTTTCATACCCTGAACAAGTGAAAATTTTCTCTAAAAACTATCATATGCCATTATTTGAAGGCTTAACTTTTAGAAAAGGTGTGTGGTTCTATTTACCTGAAGATAGATACTTGGAGAGATAACTTTCCCCCTTGATAAGAGGTTAAATGCTTCCAAGTGGTCAGTTGCTTTTCAATTAATTCATTGTTTTAACAGCTTGACAAATTAATCATAAAGTACATTTGAAAGACTAGACTTTTCCTTTCCTAAACATTGAAGCACCTTAAAAACACAGTATGAACCAGTGTTGTACCAGGTGCAAGAGTAGATGGAATTATGGAGCAAAATAGTCCCCAAAGGAGACCCTGATATATGTTTGATTTAATACATAATATATGTAGACACTCAAATCAGTAATAATTGAAATTAGTATTCCATAAATGATCCTAGAGTATTAAAACTTTTTAATGTTATCAGTGTAAAATTTTAAATGTTATCAGTACAGTAAATGTAAAAAAACAAGTCATACAATAGCTAGAAGAAAATAGATAATTTTTAAATGTCTGTATGGAGGGCTTCATAGGCTTAAAACCAGTGGGAATAAGTCACACAAACTTTAACAATTATGACCATGTAAAAAGAACTAAAAACAAACTGGTTAAAATGGAGGAAAAATGAAAAAATATTGATTTCTAAAGTTTAGTTGTTAATAAGGAAAGTAGTAATAATCTCATAGCTAAACATACTTTGAACAGACAGTAAAAGAAGAAATAGTAATAACTAATTGATGAAAGGTTCAGTCTTACCATAAATCATTGTTTATGTTTTTTCATCTACGAAAATAATATTTTCTTTCCTTTACATACTAAAAACTCTTGGGCATTCACTTTTATACTCTTTTTCCTGGGTTCCAGATATTCATAATTTTGTGCCAATAACAAGTCTGACTAAGAAACATCCTGATGTGCTCAGAATTATTTTTTACATCTAATGAAGAAAGACTTTTATTGTCTTGAGTCAGGCTTACCTTCCTTTTTTTCACTTGGGGAAGGGGACTTGACAGTTTCTGCAGAGAGGTCTTCAGCAGGCCTGCCACTATACTTGCCCCAGTACTGAATACAGTTTAAAATTATTTCTATCCCAACAGTGAGAGAAACACTAGAGAACTAGGTGGAGGAGAGGTGGCCTTTGAAGGTGAAACCAAGGATTATGTTTTGGACAGGTGAAACTTGAAGAGCCCACTGAAGAAAGTAATTTAATAATGCAGTAGCAATTTATCTAATGGATAGTAGTGCTTTACTATTATAAGGTAGTATGCTAGGCTCTGTAGAGCCTACAGAAATGAAGTAGATATGGTCCCTGCTTTTATAGAATTCCTAATGTAGGTAGGAAGTTAAAGACATTTAAGACTGCAGTGTCAAGGTGAAGGCAGTATGTCGTACCAAATTATAGATAACGGTGGTGCATGCCTTCTGCAAACTCATTTAAAAGAACTCACACTTTGAAGTAAGATACATCATATGGTGCCACTTATAAATGGGAATCTAAAAAAATGGTGTATCTGAACTTATTTGCAAAACAGAAACAGTCACAGATGCAGAAGATAATCTTATAGTCACCTGGGGTAAAGGGAGGAGAGAGAGAAGCTGGGAGATTGGGATTGACATATACACACTACTATATATAAAATAGATAAGTAATAAGCATATGCTGTATCTCACAGGGAACTCTACCCCATATTATGTAATGACCTATGCGGGAAAAGAATCTAAAATAGAGTGGAGATACTTATATAACCGATTCACTTTTCTGTACAGCAGAAACTAACACAACATTGTAAAGAAAAAGAAGAAAGTGAAGTCACTCAGTCGTGTCTGACTCTTTGTGGCCCCATGGATTGTAGCGTACCAGGCTCCTCAGTCCATGAAATTTTCCAGGCAAGAGTACTGGAGTGGGTTGCCATTTCCTTTTCCAACATTGTAGATCAGCTTTATTCCAATAAAAATTAAAAAAACAAAACAAAACAAAAAAACCTCACGCTTTAATAATATTGACTCTGGGGCCATGTGGAGACATCCAGCTATCTAGGGAAATGATTTGTACCCTTTCAAACTGATGCTCTTAGATACGTGCTTGATATTTAAAGGACAGGTTATACACCATTTGGAGAAGGAAATGGCAACCCACTCCGGTACTCTTGCCTGGAAAATCCCATGGACGGAGAAGCCTGGTAGACTACAGTCCATGGAATCGCAAAGAGTTGGACACGACTGAGCGACTTCACTTTTTATACACCATTTGAAAAATCTTAGTTGGCAATGGGCAGCATTTGCACTATTGCCCATGACAATTTAGCTCTGACACTTGAATTGCTCCCTTCCCTCAGCAAAACGAAAAAGATCTGCCATCAGATGGAGTCACCTTTCTTAAAGATCACAGTTGTTACTCAGGCATGCTTCAAGTGATATCTTACCAACAATATGTAGTACTGTACCCAAGAGGAATTCTGGGCCGTATAGTTTCCTCTATCTTATTGCATTTCAGGTTTGACCTTTTAAATACTGACTTTAAAATTCAATCTTTTAAAATAATTTTAAAGTCATTTAAAAAATGATTTTTAAAGTTCAGCATCAGCAGGCAACTAAGTGGTGTATTTAATCCAGCTCTGATCAGCGGCTTCTTTTGTATGGTAGATGTCAACTTTAGACTATTTTTTATCACATGATAGTGCTCCTTATTAGCAATGGACAGTTACCATTCACTTCTGTACAGCCTACTTTGAGCTGCTATTTGAGCATTTTATTGTAGTGGTTCATGAAATAGAAAGAGCCCTGAGCAGCCTGATGGGGAATTGCTAACCAGTAGGTGGAGCGCTTGGCATCTGGCACGTTAATTTCACCCCAGCCTTTACTAAAGCAGCTGTGCATTCTCTGCTGCTGTATTTGGGCTGTGGGTGGGTAAAATTTTATGTGATAAGAGAGTTCTGTTGCTAAAATAGTTTGGAAATCACATGTGTTTTGGCTTATTTTATTTAAAAAAAGGAAGTAGACAAATCTTGAAGCTACAGCTCGTATTAGGGACTTGGAATGAAAACAGACTAGCTTCAGATGGATTCTTATTGGACCTAAACTGATCAATTTTGTTGAAATGACAAGTAAACATTCATAATTAAAGAACATGTAAGAAATGGTAGAAATATACTGATGATTGTATCTAAAAGTTAATTTTGTGATACTGGGCTTCCCTGGTGGCTCAGATGGTAAAGTATCTGTCTGCAATGCAGGAAACCTGGGTTCGATCCCTGGATCAGGAAGATCCCGTGGAGAAGGGAATGGCTACTGATGATTGTATCTAAAAGTTAATTTAGTGTTGTGACAGTTGTTTTAGTTTTTCAGGAAAGGAACCACCTTGAAATTAAAAGTGTATAGATTATCAAATATGTAGATAAATACTTCTCAGGATACTTTTGTGAATTATGTAGTGCATTTACTGTCCAGTGCTATAGGAATTTAAACAGAAATTTTAGGACTGAGATTATTAGAGAAAGATTCATGGAGAAAGTGACAGGTGATTGTGCTTTGATAGGTGGTAAAATTATAACATGAAGAAATTAAAAGATTTGATAAAACAAAGTATTTTAAAAAGTTTATAGCAGTAATATATAAACACTTTAATATCCATAAGGAAAAACATCCATAAACCTACCATCTTGTTTTTTTGAATTATTCCTTTCCAAAGTTTATTTAAAAGCATAAGTGCTTTTACAAAGTTGTGATAATAGTATAAATAAAATTTCATCTTATATTAATTTAAATACTTCCCCCTATTTCTAGTTTTATACTTATTTTATTGGTTATATAAAATATACATATTTTATAAAATATTTCATATATATTTACCATAAATTTCTAAATCCTTAATTGTTTCACTATCTTAATATAAGTATTTTAATGCACATGATCCTTTTTCTCTCAATTATCTGGATTATTTCCTCAGGGTAAATTTCCAGAGGAAATTCAAATCATATAAACATATAATTTATATAATCAATAGGAATAAAAATTTATATTACTTTTGATATGTACTGTAAGTACATTGCAAAAGCTTTTCCACCTACATCAAAAATTAATTTTTACAGCAGGACACTGGATGTGTCTCAAAGTCAAAGACAATTCTGTTAAATATTACTGGTTTGAGAAGCATAAGGTCAAATTTCAGAGAGTTCTTGCTTTTGTGGAAATGTGTCCTGAAAAAGTTAATGATGAAATGACACTGGAATTTGCTTACAAATAATCTAGAAGGGAGATTGGAGTAAGTTCATAGAGGTAATAAGATCAACCTTATACTGATAATTTTTGAAGGTGGATCATGGGTATACGGGAGCTTATTATTGTCTTTACTTTTGTGTATGTTTGGACTTTTCCCATAATAAGAATTAAAAATAGAAAGGAAGAAAGAAAGAAAACAAAGACCCTTTCTTAACTTCCAATGTCTGGTCATTA
The DNA here is from genome assembly GCF_014754425.2 of Oryx dammah. Classification (NCBI taxonomy): domain Eukaryota; kingdom Metazoa; phylum Chordata; class Mammalia; order Artiodactyla; family Bovidae; genus Oryx; species Oryx dammah. The sequence goes on from NW_024070213.1 coordinate 23,655,444, forward strand.
GTGCTCTCTAAGCTTCTGCCTTTCTCCATGCTGTCTCTTATCCTCACTATCCATATTGGGTCTAGCTGTACTGCAAGGTCCACTTATCTGGGAGTGTGGGTTTAGGGTATGGGTGAAATCAGAAGCTTTTCAGGAGAAAATAACAGCTACTAACTAGTTCTGAGCCTCCTTTAAATCAAAACCATGGCCTTTAATTTAAAAAAAAAGTTGATCATGCTGTGATGACACTCTGATATAAAAATTGTTTAAAATAATATTTCTGGCCAGTAAGCAGAATATTGAGGTTGTTCACCAGCATTTATCAGATGTTCACTTGGGAACCTCTGCCATATGCCTTGAGTAAACGTTCCTTGCCCTCAAGAAGATAGCAGTCTATTTGGAGACACATAGCAAATGCCCAGTGGTATTTAAATGTAATAGAGCTTATGAAGGAACATAAGCACTAGACATTAACTAGAATTAGATCACACACTTATTCTTCTAAAGGTACTGAATCATAAATGAATGTTAAAGACATAAAAGATGTTACAATCCATGTAAACAGCACACTTTCACACACAGGTGTCCTTTCATCCTTATTCTTTTCTAAAACTGATGTCTTTACTACTTTATCTTCCTTGCTGACTTAATTATATAAGCTGTTAATTTTCTTCTTTCTTGGTATCTTCAGAGACAAATGATCACCAGGAACATGTCATGGGATCCACTTAAAGTTGTCTTGTTGCTTTATTATATTTATAGCTAGGATTCAAGTCTAGCATATTACTGTAGATATGTTTTAATGTGGAGAAGCAGAGTATTATATGAATACTAACAGAAATACCCATATTGCTTACCTTGCTGTGTTTCTGAGTCCAGTGGTCCCAGCAGTTGTTTAGGAGTAGTTGTTGTGCTTTTTCATCTGGTTTCATCTGGATGTTTCTAATGGAATGTGATGACTTACAGGCTTTGTTAGTCTCTGCTGGGTCCCTCTGCCTGTCTGGTTTATTGACTGTTTCTACATGGTTTAGTTCTCAGAATTCTGTTATCTTCTATATTAACATAAAATCGGTATGTATTAAGTAATATTGGACTGCAAGGAGATCCAACCAGTCCATTCTAAAGGAAGTCAGTCCTGAATATTCATTGGAAGGACTGATGCTGAAGCTGAAACTCCAGTGCTTTGGCCACCTGATGCAAAGAACTGACTCATTGTAAAAGACCCTGATGCTGGGAAAGATTGAAGGCAGGAGGAGAAGGGGACAACAGAGGGTGAGATGGTTGGATGGCATCACCGACTCAATGGACATGGGTTTGGATGGACTCCGGGAGTTGGTGATGGACAGGAAGGGCAGGCGTGCTGCAGTCCATGGGGTCAGACATGACTGAATGACTGAACTGAACTGAACTGAACTGAATATAACTTGAAAAACTAATACAATGATAAAACATTAAATTTTTTATTCTTTAATGGACTTTTAATTTGAAAAATGTCCAGCTGAGCTAATTTGATTCAGTAGAGAAGATGCCTCTTTGATTGAAACTCTCAGAATTTTGAGGTCTCGTCATGTCAGCTATTCCAGATATTAAATTTACTTTAGCTTCTGTTGCCTTTTGTACCTCCTGTTGCTGATTGCTCTAAGTACTTAAGACATATGGATAGAGATATTTACAGCCAAATGTGTTTTATATGTGTGTGTGTGTGTGTGTGTGTGTGTGTGTGTGTGTGTGTGTGTGCTCTTCTTTCCTGGCTGGAAGTTCTGCTCTTTATTACTGTCTTCTGTGTTATCTTGGTTAATTATCTTGACTCCTTTTCCTTAAAGCTTAGATCAGAGTCTCCCACTCTTCTTCCTCTAGATTCTGTCCTAATCTCTATTGATTCCTCTACAGCAGATATATATCAGAAGCAGGAAAATCACTCAACCTCAATAACAGTGGAAACACCATGGGCTTTAGAGTTGGACAGTCCCTATTTTGTGTATAGGGGCTTCCCTGGTGGCTCAGATGGTAAAGAATCTGTGCAGTGCGGGAGACCTGGGTTCAGTTCCTGGTTGGGAAGATCCCCTGGAGAAGGGAATGACAACCCACTTCACTATTCTTGCCTGGAGAATCCCATGGACAGAGAAATCTGGCAGGTTATAGTCCGTGGGTTGCCAGAGTTGGACATGACTTAGAGACTAAATCACCAAGACAATAGGGTGTAGAGGTTGACTGTCTAGTCTGAAGGGGACAACCTCAGTTCTAGGAAATTTCTCCACCCAGGAAAAGGACTTGCTACTACCAGTTCATTTCATTTTTTCAATAATCAATAGAAATCTAGATTTCTGTGTTTCAATTTAAAAATTGCAACTGATAACGAATTGTGGTAGGTCAAACAAAGCATATCTGGTTAGATTTTTCCTGTGAATTGTCAGTTTGTGACCCTTTGACAAAAATATTGAGATCAAATGTGAGACCATTAAAATTGTCTAGATGAGAGTTCACCAGAATAGTAGTTACGAGAATGGAAGGGAAGGGTGGATTGAAATAAGTTCAAAGAGAGTTAACAAGTTTTAGGGACTGATTCAGTATGGTGAAGAGAAAAGGAAGATAGATTTTGAGCCTCAACAATGAGGCAAGGATTAAGAGGAGAATGTTTTTGGAGGAGATGAGTGCAGTTTGGGATAATTGTGTGATATATACTGGTATAGTTACTATATGATGACCAGTAGGTAGTTGGAAATGTAGATCTGGAGATCGGGAGAATTTCTGAAGCTACACTGGGAGATTTAGGTGTCGTCTACACATAGATGACATTTATAATTAATGGGGACAGGTGAGATCTTTTTTTTAAACATAATTTAGACTTATTTATTAATATTTAGGCTTCACTGGGTCTTTGTTGCTGTCCATGGGCTTTCTCTAGTTGCAGCGAGTAGGGGCTACTTTCTAGTTGCAGTACCCAGACTTCTCATTGCAGTGGCTTCTCTTGTTGTGGCTCCCAGGCTCAAGAGCATAGGCTCAGTAGTCTCGGCACTTGGACTTAGCTGCTCCATGGCATGCTCCACGGCATGCTCCATGGCATCCCCAGATTGGGTATTGAACTTGTGTCCCCTACATTGGCAGGCAGATTCTTTACCACTGGACTGTGAGGGAAATCCCCAGGTGAGGTCTTGAAGGGAAAAAGTAGAGAATATGAGGGAGGTCAAAGACACATCCTTGCTGAGCTTAGGAGACTGGAAAGAACTTCCTGGTATAAGGAAGAAAAGCCTATAAAACAAGCAAATTCTTGGAGAGGATGTAGAAGGACCAGATTTGTACAGCATCGTGAAGGCCTCTGGAGGAGAAAAACTTGAAGCAGGAAGAGGTATTCAGCAATTTTAAATAAGGCAGAGAATTCAAGATGTTTGTGTGTGTTAGTCACTTAGTCATGTCAGTTCTTTGTGACCCTATGGACTATAGCCTGCCAGCTTCCTCTGGCCATGGAATTCTCCAGGCAAGAATACTGGAGTGGGTTGCCAGTTCCTTCTCCAGGGTATCTTCCTGACCCAGGGATTTAACCCAGGTCTCTTGCAGGCAGATTCTTTACCATCTGAGCTGTAAATAGGCCAAGAAATTTTATGGTTAGAAATTATTGGTGCCCTGTAAGAAAATAATGAGGGATAGAAATAAATTATTGTTGTTCAGTCACTAAGTCATGTCTGACTCTTTGTGACCCCAGGGAGTGTAACCTGCCAGGTGACTCTGTCCATGGAATTCCCCAGCAAGAGTACTGGGAAATGCTGGAGTGCGTTGTTTTTTCTTCCAACAGAGAATCTTCCCAGACAAGGGATGGAACCCACATCTCCTGCATTGGCAGGTGGATTTTTTTTTTTAACCACTGAGCCACCAGGGAAGGCTAGAAATAAATTACAATAATGTGAAGAATTTCTCTCTTGGTAAATTTGAGAATTAAAGGAAGGAGTGAGATGGGATCATTACTTAAAGGGAAGTTCAGTTCAGTTCAGTTCAGTCACTCAGTCATGTCCAACTCTTTGCAACCCCATTATTTTGGGGTCAAACATTTTTCGTTTTTAAACTGAGTGGGAGGAAATTCCCTGGTTATCCAGTGATTAGGTCTCCATGATCCACTGCAGGGGGTACAGGTTTGATCCCTGGTTGGGAACTAAGAACCTGCATGCTATGCAGCATGATCAAAATAGAAAATAAAATATAAACTGAGTAGGGCAGTTTTGGGCTGTACTGCGTGGCTTGTGGGATCTCAGTTCTGTGACCATGGATTGAACCCAGGCCACAGTGGTAGTGAAAGCCCAGAATCTTAACCAACTGAATAGGAAAATGAGTATATTCATAGTCAAAGGAGAAGGACAAATGAAGAGGGAGAGATGGAGGATACAAGATGTATTAGTCAACTTGGGCTGCCATAACAAAATACCATAGCCTTGCAGCTTAATCAACAGGAATTATTTTCTCATAGCTCTGGAGGCTGAGAAATCTCAGATCAAAGTACGGGCCCATTCAGTTTTTGGTGAGGGCTGAGAAATCTCAGATCAAAGTACGGGCCCATTCAGTTTTTGGTGAGGGCTGTCTTCCTGATTTGCAGTCAGTCACCTTCTTGCTGCAGTCTCACAAAGTGGAGAGAGTGAGGGAGGGTGCTCTCTGTCGTCTCTCTTACAAGGATACTAATCCTGTCATATCAGGGCCTTATGACTTCATTTAACCTTAATTACCTCCTAACAGGCCCTGTCTCCAAATACAATCATACTGGAAATTAGAGTGTCAACCTACTGGATTTCCGAAGGACGCATTCATAGCACAGTTCAGTTCATAGCACCAAAGGAAGAGGGGGTGGTCAATAGAGCATAATTCTAGAGAAAATATCAAAAGAGGACTGTAACATTGGTTATAGATATTAATATTCCTCTCTATTGCAGAAGAGGACAATTTGTGATGAAAGGACATTTTTAGACAAGATAGACATTTTGGGAGTTTGGATTAGATAGCCTTGATCCTCTTTGGAATACTGCCATCTCTACCTTCTCTGTCTGCTGCTGTCTACCTTTCAGAGTTGTTTAATAGTTACTTGAAATATTCTGTTCAGGATTTTTAGCTGTAATTAGTAGGAAAGACTGGATGGAGTGTGAGTGAGTATTAGTTGTTCAGTCATGATCTGACTCTTTGCGACCCCATGGACTGTAGCCCACCAGGCTCCTCTGTCCATGGGATTCTCCAGGCAAGAATATTAGAGTGGGTTGCCATGCCCTTCTCCGGTGGACGGAGAGTACTTGCTCTGTTTTAACTGGAACCAGAGTCCCTCTATGTAATCTTTAATGCTTTATCCAATCTTTTCCACTAGACTAGATGGTTACTGAGAGTAATGCCTGAGTATCCATAGGTCAGCATATTCAATATGGGATCTAGCATGCAATATTTAATATGTGATTTAAAGTTTATGAAAATCTGTATTCTACTCTGCTTTAATTATTTTTGTTACTATTTTTATTAAAGTACAAGATCATTTATGCTTATATAGCCTTCCAACCTTTGACAGGAGTTATCCTCATGGTTTAGATTATACTTTCAGTCTCTTTATGGTTGACACATGCATTTAGTTTTCATTTGGATTCCTACTTGTTTTACAGTGCTGAAACTTTTCTGCTGGAGAAATGTCTTCAGAATCAGTAAAGGATAAAGAGAGGCTCATTCAAGCTGCCAAAACATTCTTCTTTTACATGCAAGATCTTGCTTCCTTCACAAATGCACTCACCAAATTGTTCAACAGCAGTATGAGCACTCAGATCCTCTTGATGACTGTGAAAGAAGATGGTAATGTGAAGGCTGTCTTTGAACAAATGCTCAAAATTTTTAAGGAGATGCAGTCTGTGGTGGCGGCCAAGCAGGACCCAATGCAAAGTGAACCTTTAAGTTCCAAGATTGCCACAGCTATGTCCTCTGTGGTTGAGAAGAGTAACAATATAAGGGAGTTGCAACAGTCAACCAAAGAAATGTTCAAAAATGTCCAGTCACCTGTCATTGCCTCTGTGCTGAATAGTGGTAACATTCTTGAGAGTTTGGAGTCTTCTCTTTTACTCTTGATGAAATATCCCATCATGAATCTTCAGTTAAGTGACTTCTACAGGAAAGAACAATCAGATGCCACTACATCTGAGAAAAGTCCAGGTCCATACAAAGCCACTACAATAGATGCCTTGAAAAAGTTGCAGGATGCACTCAACATTGAGAATGCTAAGTATACCGTTAAGTCAGCTGCAGATCAAATGGAACAAATTGTCAAAACTATGGGGCCAATCTTAGAGGTCCTCCAAAAATCCATAAAAACTATGGAAACCAAGTTTTCTGTGTTTAAGAAACCCAGGAACTAGTAGGAATGCAACAGAAGTATTCATGTTGGTCAGAAAACCAGTTCAAACCATGCAAGTTTTCATAGTACTTCCTAAGGCCCTCAATGCCCAACATGTGATCTATTGGGACATGAATTCAGAGTAGTCACCTGGCAAACCATGTACCTCAACTTTTGCTTTATTCAAATAAAAATAAATAACCAAAGAAATCCTGCTTAAAATGGTGGTTCCTGAAAAGAATATATTGTCCAAAAAAAGCAAAGTATGATATTATATTTGAGGATATTTTTAAACATTGTATTTCATCTTAAAGCATAATTGAAATAACCTTCAATTAATTTCTACTCTTAGTAATCCTATTTCTAGTTTCTACACTGCAAGGTCTAGGTAAATGTATACATTATCACTAAATAATATTGTTCAGACCCTAGGAAACATTTCTAGGAAAAATTTCTCTATTTTTGTCACCCATATACCAATTTCTATACACTTCAGTGGCTTGCCTATCATAAGCCATCACTGAATACCTTTGATATGATTTATCCAGAAGTAAAAAAGAATAATGAATGAGGAGTAATAGAATTTTCTTGCCTATGTGAATAAGACCAAAGCAGATGAGTCAGTCTTTGTTTCCTAGTGAGGTCTTATGATGAGGAGATATTAGAGGTTGAAAAATGAAAGTACTCTAACATTTTACAGAGACATATAGACACACACAGACACACAGACTCTCATATACACACAAAGACCTAACACTTGGTACACCGAAACAGAAGTAAGATTTCTGAGATGTGTTTGATTGAATTAGAGGAAAAAAGACAGATCCATTTGCCTGCCATAAAGTCTTGGGTTCTCATGAATTGCAAATGAGTGTATGCTCTCAAGATTGTCATATTTCCCTTTATATCTAATAGGAACTTTGTGAAGCACAAGAAAGGCAATTAAGGGCGCTAATTTTTTTTTTCTTTTTAAGAAGTATGGAATTTACTATTCATTTTAAAAGCAGTTAACTCTAGTTCTCTTTTGGAATTTTCCTTTCTGAGAATACCAGATCTTTCCTCATTTAAATATTTTCTTGTTTAAAAATCTTAAATCCCATTTTCTCTTTCAAAAAAATAAATGCTTGCTTTTCATCTATATCTCAGAGGAACTAAGCAGCCTGGACTTTCAGAATTCATGGGTTTGGAACTAGCTTTCATCTTCACCCCATTTAGCTCAATTAGTAGGGTCTTTAGAGACCTAGTGATTCCCCATCAACCCACTTATCTTGTCTACTCCCTGAAAGAAGAGTCGGAGAACATTCTTAGCTGGGAAGTTGGATTTGCACTTTAAAAAAACCTAATTGTTTGCACATAATGGGGATTCAATATATCTTTGATATTTGCTGGGTAATTAGATGTTTTACTTCTTTATCTTCACATACATATACTTGCTTTCTTAGCAAATGTGCTTAAATTTGCAATGAAGGCTTAAAATCCAATTTGCCATTAAGTCCTCTGGAAATTAACATATGAGTTTAAATGCTAACTTTTGTGATAGTTTAGAAGAAATGTGTGTGCAACACCCCATTACAGGCAGTAAGATTCCACTGACATCTTTCATTAACTTTCCCTTTTATTTCTTGCATTTCTTTGTTTTCTCCCATCTGAGACAGACAGGCTGGGACCTGGAATCCTTTGCTACAGTCCTGCAGTACTTGGATCTGGACACACCTGTATGGGACTACAAATAACTGTGTGCATGGGTAGGTGAAATAAATTCTGGACCCAAAAGATACAAAGAAACCCAAAACCCAACTGCCACATCTGAAGAGCCCTGAGCAAAAACAGGGTACTGCACAAGCCCCCTGTACACACCACCACCTAAGGAGTGGGCAAAACACCTAAGCCACCCCTCTGGCCTGACCGGTAGACACATTCCTACCCTCACCCCACACAAGAAACAGGCTTGCCCTTCCCCTCTCTCAGGGAGCAAGAAAGCAAGGGAGCCTGTTGTTTGCTCTCAGGTTCCTCCTGCTGCTTCCCGGGTGGTTGAGAGGTTAAAGCATCTGCCTGCAATGCGGAAGACCCAAGTTCGATCCCTCGGTGGGGAAGATCCTTGGGAGAAGGAAATGGCAACCCACTCCAGTATTCTTGCCTGGAGAATCCAATGGACTGAGGAGCTTGGTGAGCTACAGTCCACAGGGTCGCAAAGAGTCAGACACAACTGAGCAACTTCACTATCACTTTATCGGGACCCCGGCTGTAGCAGGAAGAAAGTGAAAGAAAGTGAAGTTGCTCAGTTGTGTCCGACTCTGCGACCCCATGAACTGTAGCCCACCAGGCTCCTCCGTCCTTAGAATTTTCTAGGCAAGAGTCCTGGAGTGGATTGCCATTTCCTTCTTCAGGGGATCTTTATGACCCAGGGATCGATCTCGGGTCCCCTGCATTGCAGGCAGACGCTTTACCGTCTGAGCCACCAGGGAAGCACAATAAAGCCTTGCCTGAATTTCTTGTCTGGTCTCTAGACAATTTCTGTTGATTGGGGATGGCAAAGAACCCTGGTTGATAACAAGACTACACTAGCTTGGACTTGAATGCTGATAAAATTCTCTAAAAAATAATAAAATTGAGAGCAGGGGAAAAAAATATTTAAAGAAAATTTACACATTTAGTATGTCCTTCAGCTCATCAAATTCTTTGATGAGGAATTTGTCCTTTGCTAAAGACGCTTACTCCTTGGAAGGAAAGTTATGACAAACCTAGATAGCATATTAAAGAGCAGAGACATTACTTTGCCAACAAAGTTCCGTCTAGTCAAGGCTATGGTTTTTCCAGTGGTCATGTATGGATGTGAGAGTTGGACTGTGAAGAAAGGTGAGTGCCAAAGAATTGATGCTTTTGAACTGTGGTGTTGGAGAAGACTCTTGAGAGTCCCTTGGACAGCAAGGAGATCCAACCAGTCCATTCTGAAGGAGATCTGTCCTGGGTGTTCTTTGGAAGGACTGATGTTGAAGCTGAAACTCCAGTACTTTGGCCACCTCATTCGAAGAGTTGACTCATTGGAAAAGACTCTGATGCTGGGAGGGATCGGAGGCAGGAGGAGAAGGGGATGACAGAGGATGAGATGGCTGTAGGGCATCACCAACTCGATGGACATGAGTTTGAGTGAACTCCGGGAGTTGATGGACAGGGAGGCCTGGCGTGCTGCAATTCTTGGGGTTGCAAAGAGTCGGACACGACTGAGCAACTGAACCGAAAACTGAACTCAGGTATCTCTAATGTGTTCCTAATATTTGGGCTTTCCTGGTGGCTCAAACAGTAAAGACTACGCCTGCAATGCAGGAGACCCGGGTTCGATCCCTGGGTTGGCAAGTTCCCCTGGAGAAGAGAATGGCAGCCCACTCTAGTATTCTTACCTGGAGAATTCCGTGGACAGAGGAGCTCAAGTATTTCTGATGCGTTCCTAATATTTAGGATTGCTAAATAAAAAATAAGGGAAAGTCTTTGTATTCATCATAAAATTCCTTCAACTGAGATAGAAATTTTAATTCAAATTATTAAGGCAGAAATATAATTTATTGATTTATGTGATGAAAAAGCTCAGGGTATCCAGATTCAGACAGTTGGATCTAGGTGCACATAGACTGTCGTCAGGATTCGCTTTCTTTTCATTCCGCTGCTCCTCTTTCATTGTGTTAGCTAGGGAGGTAGACTCACTCTTTTCGGTGGCAAGCGAGCTGCTGGGGGCTCTAGGTTCATATTTTGCTTTCACTAATCTCCGCTGAAATAAAAAAAGCCACTACCCTATTCCCAGCTCTAATTCCAATAAAGTACACTAATTGTATCTCACAGGCTCCAAATGAGTCGTTTTCTATCCAACATGACTCCTTGTATCCATGGAGAAGAAATATACTTACAGGCCTACTCATAGGCAGTGGACTGAGCCAGTTCTGTATCAGTTGATAGCTCGGCAGATTGATTCTCTATGGGTATACAGGGTGCCTTGATGGGAATAAAGCGAGAGTACAGGAGAGGCAAAACCACAAGCTTCCTTTATGCTCCACTTTTGGAAAAGATGATGACACTGGTCAAAAAGGAGAGAGAAGCAATAACTAGAGGAGTAGGGATGCACTTTCTGCTGGAAGCTGTGAAAACAAACAGAAAAAGAATTAGCCATGTTTTAGGTAACAGAGTTTTTTGTTTTGTTTTGTTTTCTTTTTCCTAAAAAATCTACTTCATTTCTCCTTTGGTTTGTGTCTTAAACTTAGAAAATTTGTAACAAAATTGAAACTACTGTTTTTTTAAAGGTGTGTAGTCTTTTTTAATAAGTTTTTTATTTATTTTTTTTTCTGGCCACATCATGTGGCAGGTAGGATCTTAGCTCCCCGACGAAGGAGCAAGCTTGCGCCCCCCTGCGTTGGAAGGGCAGTGTTGTAACCACTGGACCACCAGGGAAGGACTGAAGCTAGCTACTTTTAAGAAATGTATTCTCTTAGATTTTTTAAATGACAACACAGGTCACTTATTTTGTAGACCATAAATTAGGTCCCAAGAGGATAAAAGGTGTACCTCAGGGTTGATGATAAAAGTTGATGGTAGAGATCTCCCGATTTTACATCATTATTATCATCAGCAGCAGAATTATTACCATTACTATTATCCTCATCTTCATCACCATTATGAAAGCTAACATTGTTTAAAGACTTATTATTCTGTTCTGGAATCTTTTTAAGCACTGGCTGTAAATTAACTCATTTAATCCACACAACAAAACTATGAGGTATTTATCCTCATTATCTTCATTTTTTATTTGATAAAGCTGTGACAGAGAGGTGAAGAAACTTGTCAAATGTCATGCATCTAGTATGCAGTGGAGGCAACCATCAAATTCAGGCAGTCAGGTTTGAGCTATATATATTTAAAACTTTTATTTATGTAGTTATTTATGGCTGTGCTGGGTCTTCGTGGCTGCATGTGGGCTTTCTCTGATTGCAGCAAGCAGGACCTATTCTTCATTGTGGTGGCAAACTCCTCATGGCAGCGTCTTCTCTTGTGGAGCACCGGCTCTAGAGCATAGGTGCTTCAGTAGTTGTGCATGGGCTTAGTCACTTGGCTGCCTGTGGGGTCTTCCCGGACCAGGGGTCAAGCTGGTATCCTGTGCACCACAAGGCAGACTCTCAACTCTGTATTTTTAACCACTGTATGGTCTCTACATATATTGCATGTCCAGTCATTTTTTTTTTTAATTACAAGGTGAGCAAAAAGTATTCATACAATCCTGCTTGAAGGGTGTGTGTGTGTGTGTATGTGTGTATCTGCCTGCATGGACACACACTTCACGGGAAAGGTTAGCAGACAGTAAGGTGTGGCTGATGAAAGCGATATTTATTATACTAATTGGGAAGAATACAATGGGATGAGAATATTGGATGAGATGGAGAATGGAAACCTTTAAAATATGCTCTAAAGAAAGAATGGAATCTCCTGTTCAACCAGTCTTTACTGATTATTAGTGTAGAAAAGGGAGAAGGCAATGGCACCCCACTCCAGTACTCTTGCCTGGAAAATCCCATGGATGGAGGAGCCTGGTAGGCTGCAGTCCATGGGGTCGATGAGGGTCAGACATGACTGAGTGACTTCACTTTCACTTTTCACTTTCATGCATTGGAGAAGGAAATGGCAACCCACTCCACTGTTCTTGCCTGGAGAATCCCAGGGATGGTGGAGCCTGGTAGGCTGCTGTCTATGGGGTCGCACAGAGGCGGACACGACTGAAGTGACTTAGCAGCAGCAGCAGCAGTAGCAGTGTAAAGACACTGAGATAGAAAGCCATTCAGCTCTGTGATTGCCTCAGTATTTGACCATATTGTTTGATAGGATGACCGGATAATGGAGAAATATTTTCCCACCACTTCCATGTAACATATAAGATCCCTAGAGTTTCTAGGGATTTCTATTTGGAATTCTACATATACTTACAGTAAATTTCAAAACCCTAATTTTCTTAGACAAACAAATTAAGAATGCAAGCACATTTCTAACCTTTTGTCAAAGTTTATGTTAAAATTGTACTATCTGAATTCTCAAAGGGACTAGGAGCCATTAATATCACTTTAGCAGGTCATTAGAATGATTCTTACATGTTTTCTGTTTTGTTTTCTCTTCATTGAGACTAGAGATCACAGGGACCTCTAACCCCACCCTCTCTCACCTTTCTCATTTTTTCATGGAGTAAGATTCTACTGAAGAGTTGTCAGAAAATATTGATTGACAAGAAAACAATATAACAGTGAAAGATCATGATTTGGGGGTGATTAGCTTTGGTAATCAAAGAGCCTCTTAATGAGGGTGAAGGGGGAGAGTGAAAGAGCCCGCTTAAGACTAAATATTAAAAAACCTAAGATCATAGCATCTGGCCCCATTAACGTATGGCAAATAGAAGAGGAAAAAGTGGAAGTAGTGACAGATTTCTTCTTCTTGAGCTCCAAAATCACTGTGGATAGTGACTGCAGCCATGAAATCAGGAGATGATTGCTTCTTGAAAAACCTAGACAGTGTGTTGAAAAGTAGAGACATTACTCTGCTGACAAAGGTCTGTATAGTCAAGGCTATCTACAATCTTCCCAGTGGTCATGTACTGTTGTGAGAGCTGGACCATAAAGAAGGCAGAATGCTAAAGAATTTATGCTTTCGAACTGTGGTGCTGGAGAAGACTCCTGAAAGTCCCTTGGAGAGCAAGGAGATGAAACCAGTTAATCTTCAGGGAGATGAACCCTGAATATTCACTGGAAGGACTAATGCTGAAGCTGAAGCTCCAGTATTTTGGTCATCTGATGAGAGCAGATGACTGACGACTCATTGGAAAAGTCCCTGTTGCTGGAAAAGATCAAGGGCAGAAGGAGAAGAGGGCATCAGAGGATGAGATGGTTGGATGGCATCATCAATGCAATGAACATGAACTTGGGCAAACTCTAGTAGATAGTGAGGGACAGGGAGGCCTGGCATGTTGCTGTTCATGGGGTTGCAAAGGGTCAGACATGACTGGGCAACTGAAAAACAACAACAAAGCTTTGGTATTGAAGCTTTACCCTTAGACGCTTGACTTTGATCATTTTTGTTACTTTCACTGGGACTCAGTTTTCTCATCTGTAAAATGAGCTTTTTACATCCCTGAGTCAGGAAGATCCCCTGGAGGAAGGCATGGCAACTCTCTCCAGTATTCTTGCCTGGAGAATTCCAAGGACAGAGGAGCCTGGTGGGCTGCAGTCTATAGGGTTGCAAAGAGTCAGACATGACTGACGTAGCACCCAGGCATAGAGCCATTAACAAATGCCCAGTTCTCACTGGCTCCATCATCTGTTCTTCCCATCATGCTTTGTGGTCCATCTCCCAGATTCATTCCATTACTTATTCTTCCATCCACTCATTTCAAATGGACACTGTACTTCAAGAAAAGCATGATGTCACAAATTGAGTAAACTACTTTGGGATAATTGAAGCCCAGAGTAAAAGAAAATAGGAAGCAGTAAGTTAATAAAGGCTTTGGCATAGTCAATAAAGCAGAAATAGATGTTTTTCTGGAACTCTCTTGCTTTTTTGATGATCCAGTGGATGTTGGCAATTTGATCTCTGGTTCCTCTGCCTTTTCTAAAACCAGCTTGAACATCTGGGAGTTCACGGTTCACATATTGCTGAAGCCTGGCTTGGAGAATTTTGAGCATTACTTTACTAGCATGTGAGATGAGTGCAATTGTGTGGTAGTTTGAGCATTCTTTTGCATTGCCTTTCTTTGGAATTGGAATGAAAACTGACCTTTTCCAGTCCTGTGGCCACTGCTGAGTTTTCCAAATTTGCTGGCATATTGAGTGCAGCACTTTCACAGCATCATCTTTCAGGATTTGAAACAGCTCAACTGGAATTCCATCACCTCCACTAGCTTTGTTCGTAGTGATGCTTTCTAAGGCCCACTTGACTTCACATTCCAAGATGTCTGGCTCTAGGTGAGTGTTCACATCATCATGATTATCTGGGTCGTGAAGATCCTTTTTGTACAGTTCTGTGTATTCTTGCCACCTCTTCTTAATATCTTCTGCTTCTGTTAGGTCCATACCATTTCTGTCCTTTATCGAGCCCATCTTTGCATGAAGTGTTCCCTTGGTATCTCTAATTTTCTTAAAGAGATCTCTAGTCTTTCCCATTCTGTTGTTTTCCTCTATTTCTTTGCATTGATCACTGAAAAAGGCTTTCTTATCTCTTCTTGCTATTCTTTGGGACTCTGCATTCAGATGTTTATATCTTTCCTTTTCTCCTTTTCTTTTCACCTCTCTTGTTTTCACAGCTATTTGTAAGTCCTCCCCAGACAGCCATTTTGCTTTTTTGCATTTCTTTTCCATGGGGATGTCTTGATCCCTGTCTCCTGTACAATGTCACGAACCTCGTTCCAATAGTCCATTCTGCAGAGATAAACCCTGGGATTTCTTTGGAAGGAATGATGCTAAAGCTGAAGCTCCAGTACTTTGGCCACCTCATGCGAAGAGTTGACTCATTGGAAAAGACTCTGATGCTGGGAGGGATTGGGGGCAGGAGGAGAAGGGGATGACAGAGGATGAGATGGCTGGATGGTATCACGGACTCGATGGACGTGAGTCTGAGTGAACTCCGGGAGATGGTGATGGACAGGGAGGCCTGGAGTGCTGCGATTCATGGGGTCGCAAAGAGTCGGACACGACTGAGCGACTGAACTGAACTGAACTGAAGTTAATAAAATAAAGATGAAAGTCACTTAGTTGTATGACTCTAGGCCAGAATACTGGAGTGGGTAGCCTTTTCCCTCTCCAGGGGATCTCTCCAACCCAGGGATCAAACTCAGGTCTGCCACATTGCAGCGGATTCTTTACCTGCTGAGCCACAAGGGGAGCCCAAGAATACTGGAGTGGGTAGCTTATCCCTCTCCAGCAGATCTTCCTAACCCAGGAATCAAACCGGGGTCTCCTGCATTGCAGGCAAATTCTTTACCAACTGAGCTAACAGGGAAGCCATGGTAATGATAATAGTAACTTATGGTTCTAAGAGCTTTTGCATGCACTCATTCATTTTCTCTTCACCAGAATCTTATAAGGTAGGTTTTGTTTTTTTTTAATTATTCCCATCTTACATATGAAGGAAATGAGGCACAGAGAGAATAAGCCATTTGCCAGTATTCTCACTGCTAGTAACTGGCAAGAGTAACATGTAAACCCACGCTGACTGCAAACAATTGACTATGTTTTTTCTAGAAGCATACTTAAGAATTTTAATTATGTGAAAGATTTTAACAAATAAAACACACTTCTTTGTGAATCCAATAATACAGAACAGAGCATGTATTTGTGTGTCTACAGATTTTTGGCACCGATTATTTTGCTGAAAGAAGCAACATTTAAGGACAAACACCTAACATAATGTATTTTGAGTCTTCCAATGTGCATGAAAACATCTGTTTCTATGGTAACAAGTATAGGTCACATGAGGGGTGGGAGAAGAATTAGAAGGAAAAGCTGTTCATTTATACCGTCTTTTAACAATTTTTCTTTTGCAACTTTACTTCCTTCAGTGTAGTATGCTACCAATTTGACCTCGTGACTCTCTGAAGGCGACAGATTCTTGGGAACTCTTTGAACCTAAGAACTTCAGTTACAAGTTAATGTAAGCAATTTTGAAATACATTGAAGGACTGAGGAAGCTCTACTCTTTAATCTACTGTCTCGTCGTTGGGAGAAACGCAGTGTCCCAGGCTGACCCATTTTAAAAGCCTTCATCTTGTTTTTTGCATATTGCATCTGGCAGATTAAGAGGGAACTGGAAAAGAAACATAACTCACCGGCTCAAATGAGACTTTTTAGGATATAAAATAATGGGACTTCCCTGGTGGTCCAGTGGTTAAGACTCTGAGCTTCCAGTGCAGGGGATCTGGGTTTGATCCCTCGGTGGAGAACTAGGATCCCACATGCCACAGGGCACAGCCAAAAGCATAAATAAATAAATACAAATAATATATAGACTACTTTATGGCTTCTGCTGGTGAAAAAATTGAAAGAATAGAAAGGATTCCAGTTTCACGAGGAATTAGATACTGTGAATTCCCCAGGCTGAGGTTAGTGATTATCCCGGTGATTGGCCAGTAGTGATGTGGACAGCACCAGCCATCTAGAAAAACAGGGCTTGAGAATCCACTGACCTTCCTCCCTTTTCCCAGTGAAGGACTCCCAGATAAGAAACACACGCCATCTCCCTCCTCCCACTGTTCATGTTTGCATCAGTCTAATACTGCTCCAGGATGTTGGGATAAGCAGAGTGTTGCTTATCAGTTAATAGAAATGATTTCAGAAACTTGAGTACTCCCCTGGTGGCTCAGATGGTAAAGAATCTGCCCTCGATGCAGAAGATCTGAGTTTGATCACCGAGTTGGGAAGATCCCTTGGAAAAGGGAGTGGCTAGGCTGAACACCCAAGAATTGATGCTTTCACACTTTGGTGCTGGAGAAGACCGTTTAGAGTCCCTTGGGCAGCAAAGAGATCAAACCAGTCAATCCGAAAGGAAATTAACCCTGAATATTCACTGAAGTTCCAATACTTTGGCCACCTGATGTAAAAGGCCAACTCATTGGAAAAGACTCTGATGCTGGGAAAGATATAAGGCAGGAGGAGAAGGAGGTGACAGAGGATGAGATGGTTGGATGACATCACCAGCTCAATGGACATGAGTTTGAGCAAACTCCTGGAGATAGTGAAGGACAGGGAAGCCTAGCATGCTGCAGTCCTTAGGTTTGGAAAGAGTCAGACACTGCTTAGGGACTGAACAAAGAAGAACAAGAAATTTTGGGCTTCCCAGGTGGTGCTAGTTGTAAAGAAGCCACCTACCAATGCAGGAGACACAAGGGACACAGGTTTGATCACTAGGTTGGGAAGGTCCCCTGGAGAAGGAAAGGCAACTCATTCCAATATTCTTGCCTGAAGAATTTTGTGGGTGGAGAAGCCTGTCGGGCTATAGTCCATGGGACCATAAAGAGTCAGACATGACTGTGTGACTGAGCACACAGCACAGGAAAGATTTCAGAAAGAGCTTTTCCATTAAGGCATAAAAACCTTAAGAAACAAGAACAAAATCAAAAACTCTGCAGTGAATAGCTGAAAATATTCTGAGTCTTTCAAATTTTTTTTTTAAATGTATAACTGATAGAGATAGGTGAATAGTAGCAAAACTGCACTAGTTCCTCAGTCATGTTCGACTCTTTATGACCCCATGGTCTGTAGCCCACCAGGTTCCTCTCTCCAGGCAAGAATACTGGAGTGAGTTGCCATGTCCTCCTCCAGGGGTTCTCCCCAACCCAGGGATCGAACCCAGGTCTCCTGCATTGCAGGCTGATTCTTTACCAGTGGAGCTACCAGGGAAGCCCAGTAGCAAAGCTACCTATCTCAAATGATGAGAACGAAGCCACAGTATTCCAGGCAGATGCAATTCCGGAGAATCCTGGAACCTGGCTATGGATATTCGTATGTATTATCAAAAGCTCACTATTTTATTCACATTCTACCCTAGTTTTTCATTCTTCTCTATAAACATTAATCTCTTGGGTCTGTGGAGCAGAAACACATGCCATTCATTATTGCTATCTTCCCTGCTGGCAAGGAGAGAAGGGTGTGGATGAAAGTCCTGGTAGAGCACCTCTCCCTTCGTCTTTGTTTACAAATAGGCCAGAGTGAGCAGGATCTTGACCTTGGCGGGGATGCCAGTTTGAAGACCGTTAATGCTCCAGCCTTAACATGTTGAGAAATGCTGATGGGCTGAATTATTCACAGTAGCCATGATGATGGAGTAGAGGAGGAGTGGGGGATATTTCAAAGGTAGACACTGTAGCTGAGTTACAGTTGACTTTGTAAATGAACACACAGGTGGATCAGGATGGTCTTCCTCTTTCTGAATCAAACAGGGCACAGCCTTTGCTATAGAATTTTCACTGCGTTTGCTCCGTCAAATGACTGTGGCTGGCAACATACAAGGATAAAATGGAATCAGTCACATGTGTTTCTATAAAAGAGCTTAACACATGTTTATATTGTGATAACTAATTTCTCTTACTTCAGTTCATTTTTCATGGTATCATCAGTTGTTCTGTTATTTAGTTGCTAAGTTGAGTCTGACTCCTTGAGATCCCATGAACTGCAGCACACTAGGCCTCCCTGTCCCTCCTCATCTCCTGGAGTTTGCCCAAGTTCATGTCCATTGAGTCGGTGATGCCATCCAACCATCTCATCCTCTGTCTCCCTCTTCTCCTCCTGCCTTCAATCTTTCCCAGCATCAAGGCTCTTGCTAAAATACTGATCTGACTGGTACTCCACTTCTTACAGACTCTAATGATTTCTCACTGCTTACGGCATGAAGTTTGAAAATCCTTGGCATGAAATACAAGAGTTTTTACAAACTGGTCCTGTCAGATCTCTCCAGCCCAAATCCATTTCCTACTTCCTTTCTACTCCTGGCTTCTTCCTACATCTTATGCTCTGGTTGTCCAAAATCTTGAAATTTACCTGAAGATACCAGATTGTTTGAAATCTCTGAAATTCATTATATGTTTTTTTCTGCTTTAAATGACTTTATCTCGTCCTTACCAAAAGCCAATATACATATTTTTGGCCTTTCCCCCACAAGCCCACTCAAAAAATAAATTTTATAAAAGAATAGTGATGCAGAAAACAAATTTATGGTTACCAGGCGGGAAATGGCGGGGGAGATAAATTGGAAGATTGGGGTTGACTTATATACAGTGTGTGTGTGAGTCGAATCAGGCATGTCCAACTTTTTTCGACCCTATAGACTGTAGCCCGCCAGGCTCTTCTGTCCACAGGGATTCTCCAGGCAAGAATACTGGAGTGGGTTGCCGTGCCCTCCTCTAGGGGATCTTTCCAATCCAGGGATCAAACCCAGGTCTCTCATATTGCAGGCGGATTCTTTACCAACTGAGCTACTAGGGAAGCCCCCACATACACATTCCTATATATAAAACGGTAACTAATAAGGACCTATTGTTCAGCACAAGGAACTCTACTTAGTACTCTGTAATAACCTTTATGGGAAAAGAATCTGAAAAAGAGTAGATATACGTGTATGTATAACCGATTCACTTTACTATACACCTGAAACTAACACAACATTATAAATCAACTATACTCCATAAGACTTTTTTAAAAAAGAAAAAAAAATTAAAATTATTTTTTTTGACAAGATTAAAAAAAATTAGTGGCCTGTGATATCCTAGTAACATTATGTGGTTAATTGCTCAGTCATGTTCAACTCTTTGTAACCCGATGGATTGTAGCCTGCCAGGCTCCTCTGTCCATGGGGATTTTCCTGGCAAGAATACTGGAGTGGGTTGCCATGCCCCTTTCCAGGGGATCTTCCCAGCCTGGGTCTCCCACATTGCAGGTGGTCTCCTTACCAACTGAGCCGCTAGGGAAATCCCGATCCTGGTTACAGTGAATTGAATTTGGATCAATAACAATACCTTTTAGCAGCTGACAGTTGTACGTGCTTTGGTTCCCATTTGACAGCAATTGCAACCAATTTCCTCTTGGATGGTAGCTCGCATTGACCACTTTAAACAGCTCATAGGGAGGGACCAAGACCTCCTTCTTGAGAGAGAAGTCTTGTACTGGTGCCCCCAGGCAGGTCAACATGGTAAATAGAGTTTGGTTCCCAAACCTCTGTGCCTGTTCTGTTGCTGGGGAGGTGGAGAGGAATTGGCCAAAGCGAACGATGGCACCCACGGGGGCTTGCAAGTAAACGCCCTTCAACTCATGCTGCACCTCATAACACAAAGAGTCTTTCCTCGAGACAATCTCTTTCCTCAGCAGCTGGATTGCTGAGGTCAGGAAGTAGTGCAGATATTTGAAACGGAATGAATGTTTATACTGCTGTGGAGACCCAGCAGCACTGGCCATGGCTCTGGAGAAGTCTAAGTGAACTCTGTCGTCCGATAAATAAACCAAGACAGCCACAGCATGTGTAATAGTCATGTTCCCGGGGAGAAGTTTTTCTTGGTTCAACCAGTTGAAGTGTGTTTGATGCCAGACTTTGCGGTAATGCTTATTGGATTCTAGTTCTTCCATGAAATAATCCCCTTGAAGCAGCATCTCCATGACTTGTTGGCTGCAGCCTTGGTACTGATCATCAAAGGAATTTGGTGCCAAGTCAAAGTTGATTTTAACTGCAATCTATAAGGAAAGAATTTCACATGCTAGCAAGGTAATTCTCAAAGTCTTTCAGGTTAGGTTTCAACAATACATGAACCAAGAACTTCCAGATGTACAAACTGAATTTGGCAAAGGCAGAGGAATCAGAGATCAAATTGCCAACATCTGCTGGATCATAGAAAAGCAAGAGAATTCCAGAAAAATATCTGCTTCACTGACTAAGCTAAAGCCTTTGACTGTGTGGATCACAACAAACTGGAAAATTCTTAAAGAGATGGGAATACCAGACCACCTTACCTTCCTCCTGAGAAACCTGTATGCAGGTTAAGAGCAATAGTTAAAACTGGACAAGATTGAGTGACTGAACAACAATAAGGAAAGAAGAATCTTGATTATAATTTTTCAAATCAGATGGTGAATCTTGTTGACCTGAAATAAATAGACTGCCAGGTATTTCTCTAGCAAAGATAGGTTTATTCAGGGTCATCAAAGAGCTGCAATTCAGGATTTGTAACCATGGTGCAACATGTACAGGTCCTCAAAAGGCAAGGGGAATAAACACTTTCCTAGAGAAGAAACAGAAGATGGGAGGATATAGTAAACAGAGTTCATGGCTTTTCATTGGCCCAGTCCTTGCCAGGAAAGGGGCTTCCCTGATGCTCAGTTGCTAAAGAATCCGCCTGCAATGCAGGAGACCCTGGTTTGATTCCTGGGTCGGGAAGATCCCCTGGAGAAAGGATAGGGTACCCACTCCAGTATTCTTGAGCTTCCCTTGTGGCTCAGTTGGTAAAGAATCCGCCTGCAATGTTAAGACCTGGGTTCGATCCCTGGGTTGGAGAGATCCCCTGAAGAAGGGAAAGTCTACCTACTCCAGTATTCTGGCCTGGAGAATTCCATGACTATATAGTCCATGGGGTTGCAAAGAGTCGGACATAACTGAATGACTTTCACACTCATTTTGCCAGGAAAGAAGAGGTGCTTCTCTGCTTCCTGTTGGGCTCTACTATCCCGGGAGCAGGGCTTCCCCAAAAGAATCCATCTGCAATGCAGGAGACAATGGAGATGCCGGTTTGATCCCTGGGAAGATACCCTGGAAAAGGAAATGGCAACCCACTCCAGTATTTTCGCCTGGGAAATCCCATAGACGGAGGTGCCTGGTGGGCTACAGTCCAAAGGGTCGCAAAGAATTGGACAGGATGACTAAGCGCATAAACACACCACACCCACAAACACACACACATCCCGGGAGTAAGAGCTCCCCCTTCTGGTCTTCTGACTCTATTTAATTGATGTTTTGGTTTTGTTTTTTTTTTTTTTTTTTTTTTTAATTTTGCAGTGTGGTAGCTGATTTGCTTTATTTGCTATATTCTTTAAGACCAAGTCGTCTCCTCAAAATCAGTATCTGCTGAAATAAGTTTCACTCATAGTCATTACAGTGCTCCAGACCTTCCTGTGTCTGTGACCCACGTTAGATATTGAATTTAGTTTGACAAATATTACTAAAAACACCAACATCCTCATCCCCCACAGAGAAAGTGACTCTTCTGTATCACTGCAAAGTCTTTTTGTACAGTGAGTATTTTGAAGAAAAAATAATAATCTTAAAGTTTAATTATACTTTCTGTTTCTTCTCTTACCCCTTCACATTCTCACATTGATGTTATAGGGAATATTTCTTTATACTTAAAGAACACTTAAAGACTATATTAGAAGTCTTTGGGACTTCCCTGGTGGTCCAGTGGTTAACACTCTGCATCTTCACTGCAGGAAGCACAGTTTGGATCCCTGGTCATGGAACAAAGATCCCTCATGCCATTCACTGAGGGCAAAACAAAATCAAAACCAAACCAAACCAAAACGACAAAAAAATGACTTCAGTGATGAGTGATGTTGAGTTCTCTACGGGGGCTATGACAAACCTCTCCTCTGCCCAGGACTTGAAATATGAAGGCTAACATACAGTTTTTGCTATTGAATGAGAACCTGTTGGAACATCCATCTTTAGGTCTGATGGCTGGTGGGCTTGTTAAGGGTAAACCCCAGAATGAGTTGACTTGCCCCTTTAGCTGCAGGCAGTATTGGATTGCAGCCTGTCCAGGTGGGATTCTTGTCATGGGGGAACACATAACTCATGCCTTTTGCCATGAGGCTAACTCCCAGGAGGAAGAGGAGCAGAGTCAAATGCAGTATACCCAGTTATTCTTCCTGACACTACCAGTCAAGTAAATCTGCCTGCTTCCAGGGGAGCAGAGTGAGGAAAGAGCTGGACAGAGGTCAGTAAGTTTCCTGGGAAAGTCTCTCCTCTTGTTAATAGAAACCAGGAGTGGGGAAAAGGCATTCTCTCATAGGGAGCCAAAGGAATATTACTTATTGATATCTAAGTAAGTAAGTAAGTAAAGTCACTCAGTCGTGTCCAACTCTGTGACCCCGTGGACTGCAGCCCACCAGGCTCCTCAGTCCATGGGATTCTCCAGGCAAGAATACTGGAGTGGGTTGCCATTTCCTTCTCCAGGGGATCTTCCCAACCCAGGGATCGAACCCGGGTCTCCCACATTGGAGGCAGACGCTTTAACCTCTGAGCCACCAGGGAAGCTTATTGATATCTAGTGCATATTAAGTTTGCCACAATAAAGTTAGTGACTTCAAAATACCTGGGCTTCCCTGGTGGCTCAGATAGTGAAGAGTCTGCCTGCAATTTGGGAGACCCAGGTTCAATCCCTGGATCAGGAAGATCCTGTGGAAAAGGAAATGGCAGCCCACTCCAGTATTCTTGCCTGGAAAATTTCATGGGCAAAGGAGCCTGGTGGGCTATAGTCCATGAGGTCACAGAGACTCGGACATGACTGAGCGACTACTAACACTTTTTTACCTTCAAAATAAATGAATAAATAAATAGAAGTTAGAGATTTGAAGACAAGTTCATTAAGTATCATCCACCCATAACTGAAAGCCATATTTTTCAATTATCTGAATTCTGAAATGTTTCCTTCTTGGCAAAGAAATGATGCTTTCTTAATAAACAGTACTTATTAAGGAACATATTAAGAGATAAAATTGCATCCAGTGAATGTCAACAGTGCAGCAGCTGCAACTAAAAAACATACAATTGGGTATTTTTGCTATGTTATTTATGGCAAGAAGTCAACTAGTTTGTGTAAACTGGAACAAAAATTTAAGACTGCTTAAATGATTTTAACCAATGACTCTTCACAGCAGGTTTACAAATAGTTCTACAGAATATATCTAAGTCAAAAACAAAAGAAAAATACCTTTGTCAAACCTCATACACTCCAAAACTATAATCTATTACTAGATATCAAGTGGGTATTCTGTTTTCTCTTAACATGAGGTCATACAGAACTTTATAATGCTTCTTTTGAGTTGATCTATATGAGATAGCTAGTGTCAGATAATGAAAGTGTTCACTTAGTCGTTCAGTTGTGTCTGACGCTTTGCGACCCCATGGACTGTAGCTCGCCAGGCTCCTCTGTCCATGGAATTCTCCAGGAAAGAATACTGAAGTATGTAACCATTCCCTTCTCCAGGGGATCTTCCCAACCTAGGGACTGAACCCAGGTCTCTGGCATTGCTGGGGGGATTCTTTACTGTCTGAGCCACCAGAGAAGCCAAAGCAAGAAAGACTTGGTTTATTTTGCATTATTTGTCCTACAGATGCAGCCTTTTATGCAAATTTTATGGAGAGTAAAAATTAATGTTGAGACTTCCCTGGTGGTTCAGTGCTTAAGACTCCACATTTCTACTGCTGCTGCTGCTGCTGCTAAGTCGCTTCAGTCATGTCCAACTCTGTGCGACCCCATAGATGGCAGCCTACTAGGCTCCCCCATCCCTGGGATTCTCCAGGCAAGAATACTGGAGTGGGTTGCCATTTCCTTCTCCAATGCATGAAAGTGAAAAGTGAAAGTGAGGTTGCTCAGTAGTGCTGAACTCTTAGCGACCCCATGGACTGCCGCCTACCAGGCTCTTCCGTCCATGGATTTTCCAGGCAAGAGTACTGGAGTGGGTTGCCGTTGCCTTCTCCGCCACATTTCTACTGCACAGGTTCAAACCCTGGTCAGGGAACTAAGATCTTGCATGCTACCTGGCACAGCCAAAAAAAAAAAACCACCAAAAAATCCAAAACAAAAAATAATGCTATGTCTCTAGCTTGCATGTGTGTATGCTAAGTTGCTTTACATGTCCAACTCTTTGTGAACCTATGGACCGTAGCCCACCAGGCTCCTCTGTCCATGGGATTCTCCAGCAAGAATACTGGAGTGGGTTGCCATTCCCTTCTCCAGGGGATCTTCCCGACCCAGGGATCGAACCTGGGTCTCCTGCATTGCAGGCAGATTCTTTATGGTCTGAGTCCCTAGGATGCCCCTATCCCAAGGAACTAAAGGTCATTTAAAGATTATCACCAGAAGGATGCTCCAACAGAGCCCTGATCATGAGGAGATCACCTCCTCCACCATAACTCACCGTGGGTCTCTGCAGACCAGAGCACAGCAGCAGGAGAAGAAGCTGCCCCCTCAGGAGCCAGATTCTCACCGCAGAGGCTGCAGTATTTGCTTAGAAGAATCCTTCTGCAACGATTGGTCAAGGGACAGCATTTGTTTGTGTGCAGAGCGCTTCTTTGCCCTCGCAGCTCCATCCTGAAATCAGCTTTCAAGATGCCCCTTCGAGGTTTTTCTCCTGGAGTAAGTCTCAGCAAGAACTCTCCTCTCCCACGTGTATCTCGAGACTTCTGTTGACCACCACCAACTAGCAGTTTTTCCGAGGGAAGAATTCAACTCGCTCGTAAAGCTGGAACTGCTGTTGAACAGCCAGACTTGCGCACCAAATAAGGGATTCTAAAGTGAACTCAAGTTAGTTCCCAATTAAAAAAAAAAATCCTGGTCTTGTTTGTATGTGGGGAAATTCCAAAGGCTTATTAAGGGTCAGGCTCTCCAGCTCAACCTTTAACTTCCTTAGCAAAGCAGGACAAGGCATGCCCTGTATGATGTTTGGGGTCAAACAGTATTATCTTGAGCTGCAGCCTCCCACTGTGAGTGATATGATTGGCCGGTGCAGGTCCCTGGAAACATGCCATCACAAGGTGGGCCTGTGTTGGGTTTATCTGGCACTGCTGATAGACCCCACCCAGAAGGGGCTGCTACAAAGCAGAACAGTAGGGATACTGCCAAGACAAAGCCTCTCTTTGACTCACAGACTTAAGAGAACAAACACAGTTGCCAGGAGTGGGAGATGGGGGGAATTAGGGGGTTTGGGATGGACATGTCCACACAGTTACATTTAAAATGGATAACCAACAAGAACCTACTGTAAAGCATAGGGAACTCTGCTCAATGTTAATGGCAGCCTGGATGGGAGGGGAATTTGGGGGAGAATGGATACATGTATGTGTATGATTGAGTCCCTTTGCTGTTCACCTGAAACTGTCACAACATTGTTAAGTGGCTATACTACAATACAAAATATAAAGTTTAAAAAAACACAGTATCTGAAAAGTGCCAAAAAAGAAAAAAAAGGGGCTTCTCTTTGCTGCTTTTCCACTGCACACTTGAAATCGGCCACTCTAGAAATTATACCTGTTGGGGTCATAGATTGTCTATGTTTTTCTCTTCTAAAGGCATCAGATCCTCAATCCATGCTATTTCAGTCTGTAGTGAATCCAAATGACGTCTCTTAGAAAAGGAGCAGACAGTGTTCAATGACATGGATCAAGAAGAGGTTGCAGGGTGCTAAGTTCATTCAGCACAAGTGTCCTATGAAACTATCTCTTTTAGTCACTTCCTTTTCTAGTCTGAACACCCTCCCTCTGTTCTCAGTCCTTGGGGTAATTGTTTTTCTTATGAATCTTTCCCAAACATACACTTTCTGATTCATATTTAACTGTGAAGGGAAATGAAATCTTGTTCTTGAAAATTCTTATTTTTTTCAAAAACTTAAAAATATTTTTAAGTTGAAACTTCTGATAATATCACAGCAGTTATGCCTCATCATCAAAGTTCAGAGTATCTAGAAAAGGATGTCAGGTTGGTTTATTTCTCTCTCAGTTCTTGTCTCAACACATCAAAAGTTTGGAACAGCAAACTAAACAGTTTAAAACAACAGACAAGTTATAGCTCAGTTACAGCCCAAGCAGACAAATCTTTTATTAAACAGACATTCCCAAGACATAGGAAAAGGTTAACCCCAAAGGCGCCATGGTAATAATCCCTCTTGTCTTCCCCCTTCTTGTACTTCTTGTCTTCTCCCTTTGGTTGTGTCCTGTGCAAAATATGGCTTGTACCCACCACCAATCAAGAAAGGGGATGCAAATGGGCATATGCTCAAGGCTGATTGACAACTGCAAGTTATATAATAACAGGCTCCTATATGTTTTCCCATAGTTCAGTCTGTTATAATCAGATTTACATATATGTAGAATATTTATGAACCCTTAATGGGCTCCTAGCTCCCTAA